>NC_044504.1:34352396-34464896 GCF_902362185.1 Chanos chanos | reverse complement strand
ATTTCTGTGCGATGACAGATGAAATTAATCAGTTTGGAAGTATTTGTTCACAGACGGAATTGTGTGAACAACAAGATATTTGCTTAGTGGCACACAGAGAAGTTTAGAGTAGAAATCTGTTGGGGTTTTTTTTTGGTGGAAGCTAGAAACTCAAAGAAGTGTAAAACTTTTAAGTTTATAATTTTTTGAACAACAGTTTTTGCTTCAACAGCTATGGGATTAGCAGTATAATGTCCAGGGAACAACTCCTGCTTTGTTCCCATGTCACTTACTCACCTGCTCCACTCACCTTCACTACCTCTCACTTACTCACCTGTTCCACTCACCTTCACCACCTCTCACTTACTCACCTACTACACTCACCTTCACTATCTCTCACTTACTCACCTGCCCCACTCACCTTCACTACCTCTCACTTACTCACCTGTTCCACTCACCTTCACCACCTCTCACTTACTCACCTGCCCCACTCACCTTCACTACCTCTCACTTACTCACCTGTTCCACTCACCTTCACCACCTCTCACTTACTCACCTGCTCCACTCACCTTCACTACCTCTCACTTACTCACCTGTTCCACTCACCTTCACTACCTCTCACTTACTCACCTGCTCCACTCACCTTCACTACCTCTCACTTACTCACCTACTACACTCACCTTCACTACCTCTCACTTACTCACCTGCCCCACTCTTCCTCAGAACCTCTCACTTACTCACCTGTTCCACTAACCTTCACTACCTCTCACTTACTCACCTACTACACTCACCTTCACTACCTCTCACTTACTCAACTGCTTCACTCACCTTCTTCACCACCTCTCACTTACTCACCTGCCCCACTCACCTTCACCACCTCTCACTTACTCACTTTGCTCTCACTTGTTCCTCCAACATCAGTCCTACTATCTGACTTCTCTCTCTGTCTCTCTCCCTCTCAGCTCTAGCTCTTAGGTAAGTATACCACCTGCTGCAGGTAAATCTTTTGGTTGTCTCTAGAGGTGAGCAGATTGACACCACATGGACATCAACAACAAAGCAATTTCATCTTCAACAAGCTTATTTTTCTCCTCACATGAATGATATTTTTCTAAAATAGCATTTATGTCATGTTCTTTCTAAATGTGAGAGTTCACTCTTGGGTCATCATACACACACCCTGCATACCTACACACACACACACGCACACGCACACACACACACACACACACACACATTCTAGACTCCATTAGATTGTGAAAATATTTGTCAGTAATAAGAGGATTAGCATGGAAACTTTAACGCATGTATGTCAGAGAGAGAGAGAACTAAAGAAAGACTACTAGTCATGCTGAGTAAAATAACACTTTCAAACACAGAGGTCAACAAAATGAGCCATTCCACTCCTCCCTTCTCCTCTGGTCTCCTCGTTCTACTCCTCTGACGGTTTGGTAAAGATATTGAAATTGTTTAGCCTTTAGTATCTTTTTTTTTCCCTCCTCCCTCCCTCCTCTGTGAGCCCAGAGCAGTGGGCTAAATGACAGCCTTTCCCAGCCACTGAGTCCCCTGGTGCCGGCAACTTGATTGACAGGGCTATGCAGCAGCTGTCAATAACACAGGAGTGCAGGTGCCGGGGGGAGGGACCCATGCCGTGCTCCTGTACTACGTTGCTATATTCGGGACAGCCTGTGCCAAGGCCAGCCAGCAGGGGTGCCCCAGGGGACTGGGTGCGGGGGGATGAGTGGGGGGGCCAGCAGGCTAGAGGAGGGGTAGGGGGATGGCTAGCTGCGGCCTCCCCGCTGGCAGGAAGGGGACATCGGATTCCCATCGAGCGCCCATGGACCCCCCCCCCCCCCCCCCCCCGCCCACTGCAAACAGGCTTTTGTGAAGTGGACATCACAAGAGATACAGAAGACAAAGGCTGTTAAGAATTACGCATCATGGATCACCAGCCTGGATGGCATTTCTTCTTCAAAAAAAAAAACCTCACACCAAGTAAATATAACATACGCTCTACCACTCTCTCTCTCTCTCTCTCTCCCTCTCTTATGAACATACCGGGAGCTGCTCTAAATGGAGCACAAAGCAATAATAACAAATCAAAGGTGATGTAGTCACGTGGAACAATGTTCTACTCATCTCAGAGTTCAGAGTCATCTTCAAGGCTGTCTCTCCTCACACCTCACAGACTGTAGCGTTAGCGAGCGTTTAGCGATAGGCTAGCGTTTGTAACAAAGAATATTCTTGCGAGTCTCTTTATCTTTTACCTGCTAGCTTGGCTTATTTATAAAATATGCACTAATTTTATTAAATCATTAAATTACCAGCGTGCCCAAAAAGGTAACGTCAGCTCGGTGCTGTACGTCAGATAGCTCAATTAGCACTAGCATTAAGACACAAGACACGACAACGCAGTACAGTGATTAAATGCTAGCGGGAAAGGACTGTCACTTCAAGCAGTATATTAGGGATACTGTTTGACAGGGGGTTAGTCCCATAAAAGAATCAGTCAATTATCCCTGCTAACAGACATACATTACTCTAAACCGTCCAGGAACACACAGAGGTCAGTTTAGCAGAGCTCAGCACGCTGAACCAAAAGTCTTATCTCTCCCCTAATTCACATCCTCTGCTTCAGGTTTCAGGTTTCAGTCCTTACATACAATGTGCAATAACGGCATAATATTTAGGCAATGTGAAAGAATACAGCTTGAAAGATCGCAACAATAGAAAAGCAATTGCAAAAATGACTTTATTTTATGACATTAGGGCTAAATTTCCATTTTCAGCAACCGGCACAAAAAAAAGTCTTAATCACCTTCTCGGTGAATATTAAAATATCATACTTCCAGGCTGGCTCTGCTCTGCATTTAGGATCTAAAAATAGCATAACTCTGAAGAGGTGAGGTCTGCATACCCAAACAGGAGCTTTAATGAACGTTCACACAGATATAAAAAAAAAAGAAGAGGAAGAAAAAAAAAAGCTGAGGAAGAAAAAAGAAAACCAAACCAAACCAAAACAGCAGAAAGAAAATGTTTCAGCACCATGTCAAGGGGGGGGAAAAAACATAACTGAGCTGAACCAATTTCACACCGGCTGTTACAGGGTCTGAAACATCAAGACGCACTAACATGTTAGTACAGTAACAGAACTGAAGTGGTCACATTTACACATGCACCATCAGGAGTACTGTTTCCTGCTGGACGCACTATTAACAATTTGTCTGCTGTTTGCGTATTCAAACCGTAATAAATAAGCTGTTCAAACTTTGTAAAAATCTGGCCTTTTCTGTATCTTAAGCTGAGTTTGATGTTCCATGGCCATAAGAGTGATTTGAACTAGCAACACTGCCTCCGTTAAATGAGACTCTCAACGGTAAAGGAGATCTAACGTTAAACTTACAGTAAGGATTGAGAATTATGACGTGCACACTATTTCGGTAGGGGGCACATTCATTTTAGCGATAGCTGTGGAGTATTTGAGATGAGTTAGCTGTCAGCGTTAGAGGTATCTGCCCTGCTGGATAGTCTCTGGCCCTTCTCTTACAGGCAATTACTGGGTCCACAGAGTAAAGATTACATTCATTAACACTGCTTAACACCAGGCAACGAGCAAGTGAATTATTAAAGAGCAGGGAATCAGTACCTTACTTCAGCACTTAATGCCCACAAAGTACTGCAGATAAACAGAGCCATGGTCTGCTTATCTCCCTGTGCCTTATGTTCACATGGGTACACACTCACACACACACACACACACACACACACACTCACATGCGCTGCAGTTATCAAAGCTGGTTTTTTATAAATCAGTGCCTTGTTCCTCTGCGTCCTGCTGGACGGGCTAAAATACACACAAGGTTAGTGGGTCAGGTCTTATTGAGATCTACAGCCTGAGTTTAACGCCGTGACCCGCGGGGTCAGTGTACCTCCAATGAGTAGTAACTCACGTGGTTACCCCCCCCCCCCCCCCTTTTACTAGCAACCACCAGTGGCCTCCTCAGTTTACAGTCAATTTCCTAGTTACGAACTGGTTCCCAGTGGCCTTAGAGAGAAGCAAAGATAGAGGACAAGAGTATGTGTACACGTGTGTGTGTGTGTGTGTGTGTGTGTACCCAAGAGAGAGAGAGTATGCGGACTGCTCGTCCCGTTGTCGTCTGTCTCATTAAAGACGTGACCTCTTCCTTTCTGCTACTCACGGACGGTTGCCTGGCACATGACTCCGCAAGAGCAGGAATGTGCTTATTAGCAGCTAAACAATGTGACTTTAGAACCGAACGTGCGTGTTTGCATATGCTCGGCTGTTGTTTTATTTGCGTGTGTGTGTGTGTAAGAGACATCTGGTGATCCGGTGGGAGTCGTTCTTCTTGGTTGGACTTTTGTCAGCCGTTCGCTGTTGAGAACTCAATAAATGGGAAATTAAAGAGTTGTCGGAGCGGCGGGGAGCTGATGCGTGCAAGCTGCTGTCTCCGAAAATTCCCGGCGAGTTTTGGAAAAGTCAGCGTTGGCTGTCGGCAAGCCCCCACTGTCCTTGGCTTCTCCATATGTCCTCACCTTAAATGACTTAATTATATCACCTCCAGCATCACATTATGCACTCTGTAACTCCACTCTGGCACAAAAACGTTGTGGGCATCCAGATCTCTTTAAATATGCGTATTGCAAAGAGTTATGTTCTATAGACATATGTGTTGGGTTTTTTGGGGGTTTTTTGCTTTTACAATAAAACTCAGAAATAAACAGACTTTGTGTCTTTTCTTGAGTGGCTTAATATAAGATCTAAACCAGTACATGTGCATACACACCCACTCACACACACAGTCAGTGACAGACAGAGAGTGAGAGCGATCCTCAGATACATATGTTCAACAGATACACGGGAAACTATGGACAGTAAGGAAAGACAGTTTTGTCCAATTAATTTTGGACAACAGACATATCTGAAGTATGGTACTCATACTTGCCTACTGTTATTTTGTTCAGTACACAATGCAGACCAGTGTTAGCCTATTTTGATTGACTTTAAGTTCTTTCTTACAGATATGATTTAATTACGGTTTAATTCTGATTTAATAAGTCGGTCTTCTACATAAGATTATGGTCAGAATAACCACTGTTCATGCCAAATAATCCGGCTTGGGTGTGTGTGTGTGTGTGTGTGTGTGTGTGTGTGTCTACGTGCTGTGTGCTATGTGTAGCTCAGATGATTGTGTAATTAATGCTCAGTGACTCCTTACAGACAGCTTTATCTTCCTCTGTGTTATCTTCATATGAACGGATAATCAGATTATCCTGTTTGCTTTAGCCCCTTGTGTAACAGTGCCGCTTCCTCGGCAGGCAAACCGCCCTGAGAAGACAAGCATTCAGGTGTAGAATCACCAAGGAAACACAACAAGAAGAGTCACTCACCTCCACTTTCATCCACTTTTGCATAACACGTGAAGCTAGGGGCTTTGTAGTCATGAAGCCCAGTGCATATTTGAAGAGAGAAAAAAAAATAAACCAGCTATGATCTTGTCAGTTGTGTGTGTGTGTAAAGTGCTGTTACACACACCTTACACACCTATTCCACGCATAATATGTGTAACATAGAGGAGATTTGCAGATACCGTATGAATGTTGAATAAATGAACACTAGAATGGGAGTCATTTGAAAATGAATATAATTGTATGCAGCACTTGTAACACTCCACTAATGAATAAGGAGATATTGTTGAACTTTGGTAGAAAGATTATACACACTCTTGTGTAGGGTTTTTTTTGTTTGTTTTTTAGTGTTTGAGTAGCCTATCTCTTAACACGACCGTAACCGTTAATTTGCCACATTACGGCATGCACACTTGTGCCTGTGTGACTGTGATTGGTCAGAATCAGAAGTCTGAACTGTGTTGGTTATTAAAGGTGTCTCTCTCTCTCCCCATGTTTATGTCATACACCACTTGGGCATACTTACAATCAGTCTCTGTCATGTGGTTAACCGTTAAGGAAACAACAGCCGGTCCAGTACTGCAGATATCAAATAGTGGAAGGCAGTCCAGTGACTGGCACGCACGCGCATACACACACGCACACGCACACACAAAAATACATGAAGACACAGTACATTTCTTTTGTAACATTTTTATGCTTCTGCAAATGAGCTGACTCTCCCACACACACCTCTATTTGTCTTGTGTATCCAGTTTGTCCCCTAAACCCAGCGCTGAGGGGAACGGTGGTGTAGTGCAGACGCTTTGTCATGTCCACTGCACCGTGTCCCTGCTGTCACAGGAGACCACGGTGAACTGAAAATGTCAGCGCAAAGCAATTTGTCCTGCGCCCAGCGTTCGTCCTGCTCCCCGGGCATTTCCCCTGCCTCGCGGCCCCTCCCGCGGCCCGACCGGCTCTCGCCCTGGACCGCCCTGCCCGACTCCCGACCCGGAGAGGGGTGCGGCGCAGAACACGGACCTGCTTAAAGTACGCGCCGTTTCCCCTCGCCTCCAGCCCTGAGTAAGACAAATGCACGCCCTGCGGCAGAGCACAGCAGCGCAGCCCCGCGGTGAGAGAGCAGATATGACAGTTACACTGGGGTTACGACGGCCTTATATACTGTTGAATACACAGTTATGTCCACAGCGTCGTTATGTACGTTGCCCTCGTGAGCAGTCACGATGTGAACCTGACTGTAAGCCTTCAACTTTACATCCTTGACTCAAAGCTCTGGGACCGCACTCCAATGTCAGAGTCCCAGTCTGGAACCTACAGTGTAACTGAGAATCTCTCATCGACAGAGAGAGAGAGAGAGAGAGAGAGAGAGAGAGAGAGAGAGAGAGAGAGAGAGAGAGAGAGAGACTGCTGTATACAGGCCCTCTGAAGAGATGTCACTTTGGCGCAAGCAGAACACCCATCAAAAGATCAACGCTTGCAAGGACAGCAGTGACATGACTGATAAAACTGCTCTCCAGGATCACTCTCACTGACTTTCTATCCACTCACTCTTTTCCTTCCCTCGCTCGGGGTTCACGCACGCACACACACTCCTCACACACACACACACACACACACACACACACACACAAAAATACACACACGCGCACAAACACACACACACAAAAATACACACACACACACTCTCACACACACACACACACACGCACACGCGCGTGCGCACACACACACATACACACACACACGCTCACACACACAGTTTGAGGTATGTCAGTTTCCTCTTTAAATGCCTTCTGGTGTGTTGGAGCAAAAGTGTCAGAACAGTGTGATGTGATGACATGAAATTCTGACCCAGTTCTCTCCTGCTCTCTCTCTCCCTCTCTCTCTCGCTCTCCCTCTCTCTCTCTCTTCCTCTCTCTCTCTCTCTCTCTCGCTCTCTCTCCCTCTCCCCGCCACCCTCCCCCCTTCCTCTCTCTTTCTCTCTCTGGGGATGGAGGTTGAACACAGAGCAGACTGAGCTAGATCATCATCTCTGTATCTAATGTGACAACTACAAACTCAAACCCATGTCCATCCCACTCTCTCAAGTCTCCTGGCTGTGGATACACACACACGGCCGAGAATTAATATCATCATCCAACGATGAGGAGGAAGAATGGCAGCTGCACCGTCTCATACTGAACGAGGAGACGGGTAACACCACAAAACGGCCATCGCCACAGCTGGCCAGATGCTCAAACGAACGGAACAATGAAGAGGAGATGCTTCTGTAAGGGTAGGACAATGGACAGAGAAAAATGCAGCCAGGCACTGGGGGCCTGTTACTATGGCAACATCACCACACTTCCTCCCTTCTTCTACTTCCTCTCTCTCTCTCTCTCTCTCTCTCTCTTTCTTCCTCCCTTTCTTCCTTCTTATGTTATCTATCTCAAACTAGAGAGAGGGATGTGAGAAAAAAAGGGAGGGCGGAGAGTGGTCATATTCATAAACACACACACACACACACACACACACACACAAACTGGCTGTAACACACATCACATATGTTACACACTCTTTACATTTCACCTGGGCAGCCCGGGGTACGATTCGGCAGAACTATTCGCTGAAATCATTTTTACCCTCTTATTTAGTGGCCTGAGTCTGGTTTATACTTAACGCTCTTGTAGAGTGTTTTTAACGACATCACTTCCTTCCCGCTGATCATCCAAATCAAAGCTGACTGCATTGTTCCTCTGGCCACCAGGCTGCTCAAATTCATTTCACACAGTTATTTCACACAGCTATTCTAGCATGGTCAGGGCTTGGCTGGACTGCAGAGTGAGTGAGCGAACAGACCACTGAAAGCCATCCCAACACAACATGTCAGCTTTTTCTTCTCGTTGTCTGGCTCCCTTTGGCTAAGAGACAACCGACATGCTCTGAACGACCGCATTTGCACAAAAGCATTTCGAATACGCACAAACACGCACAACAAAAGGACCTCCGCATTACTTTATAAGTGTCTTAACTCTAAAAAATGGATATAAGAGAGAATGTATTTTTACCACTAGGGGACAGCTAATATGGATGAACAGGAGCAAACAATAAATCTGACACACACACACACACACACGCACACACACATGCGCGCCCCTCCTGATCACCTACTCACAGTATGTGTGTAGCAGAGAGCACCTGAGGCTAATAGTGGGTGAAAGGCTTGGCATTCTTCATTTTGTTTGTCTGTCAGTTCTCATAGTGAGAACAGACTAACTCCCCTTAGGCTCCGTTCAACCATGACTGCAACACTGTCACAAGAGCTTTATACAGAGAAAAGCAAACAAACACGCGCGCGCGCGCGCACACACACACACACACACAAATAAGTGTTTGTCTTTGCCCATCTGTAATTTGAATGAGAATTCACCATCAGAAAACAGCGTTAACAGATTTAAATACTGACTACTCTCCAGAACAGGTCAAATCAAACTAAACATACTCCCCTCTACACGCGCACACACACATGCACACGCACACACATGCACACACCACACACACACACACACACACACACACACAGGCCCACACACACACATAAAACACAAACACAGATAGATTCTGAAATTCAGAAACTCTGCCAAGAATCCTAAGAATACCGCAGACACATTTCTCTAAAGGAACACCTTGAGTCTTTCATAAGACAAACCCTGCACAAAGTTCAGCATGCAGCAGATTCTCTATACACTACATTCTCAGTCAAACACACTTCAAACAGGAGTCAATCACAGCCTCTGGAATCAGGGATCTGCAATGTATCTGATATTGGGGAAAATGGGATTGTTTGCAGGGGTACGTATATGAATGAATGTGTGTGTGAATGTGTGTGTGTGTGTGTGACGAGCACACAGCAGTTTGCCGGAGCCGATGAGCACCGTAAAACGACGAGACCCTAATCACTCCCCCGTCAATCAATCTCCATGGCGACCTCTAGCACTGTGACTCTCCACACATCTGTCTCCTCTCTGATCTTCCACAAGGCCCATCAATCACACTGTGCCACGCGTGAGCGTGCACACGCGCGTATGTGTGTGTGTGAGACAGAGAGAGAGAGTGAATGTGTGTATCAATCAAAGACCATTTTCTCCCTCTCCTTCTCTGAATTCAGCATTCGTCCACTGTTCCTCCGCTTTTTCACTCTTCTCACCTGTATCACTCTTTCCTCTCCCCTGTCTTTCAGCTCCTCTCTAATGACGTCAGTTACCTCTCTCATCCATACTCCCACCTCACCGTCACTGTTTCTCCCAGCCACACTGTCTCTGAGCCTGCTTCTCCTTAAGTCTTACTCTCCTGGCCAAACACACCTGCAGTTCTATTCCAGTTACTGTGTTTAAAGAAAATGGTTATTGCTCATTAACTTGTAATATTGAATGGGGGCCATCACAGCCGTGAATGGACATGTGAATTACACAAATGTAATTATTGAAGCCGTAAAACTCTGCCCTTAAACTGCCCCCCTCCCAACACGCACGCACGCAAGCACACGAACACACACACACACACCTTCCCAGGCACCTCTCACTTGTTCTCTTAATCAGTCAGTGCTAGTGTCCTCCACTGCAACCCAAGTCAAGCGTAATTATATGAGCATTTCCTCTGAGGACTGTGAGGGGTGAGCATGCTCAAGGTTACCCCCTCCAAAACCACACACACACACACACACAAGCATATTCTCTCTTCTCTGTCTCTCTCTCCCTTTCCCTTTTTAAGTCATTCACTCACTCTCACACATAAGTGCATGTAGGCACGTTATGAATTGGGGAAGCCACTGTGAATCCCTCACAGCCACGGGCTCATAATGGCACAGTGTGGTATGGGTAGGAAGAAAAAATGGATTGGTTTCCTCCACCAGTCTAACCTGTGGCCTTTCTCTCTGCTGGAAGCTCCCATCCCCAGGTGTGGGGGACATTAAGTGGTAGGAAACTCTAAATCCTATTATACACCAAAGAAAAGACAGAGTTTATTCAAGCTGAGGGGAAGAGAGGAGGATTAAAGCAGAGAGAGAGAGAGAGAGAGAGAGAGAGAGACAGAGAGAGAGACAGAGAGAGAGAGAGAGAGAGAGAGAGAGACAGAGAGAGAGACAGAGAGAGAGAGAGGAGGCTGCTAGGATGGAGGGGTCACCGGTGAGGTCAAGTCAGACAGGATTACAGCTGCGCCTCTGTATCTTTCCTTCGCATACACCCTCAAGCACAGCCTGCTACGGATTATCACCAATCGAACAGTCCCACAAAATGCACACACGCACACACACGCACGCACGCACACACCCTGGAGCACATGCCTCTAAGAATGAACCTCTCTCGGTTTGAAGCGGACAGCGTAAAGTGGGAGAGGAAGAGAGGGAGTGTGTGTGCTCATCAGAATTCAATGAGCGATCAATAATGCATGAGGGTCTCAAGCCTGAGTGAAGCAGGACAATCGAACACATGCACCAGGACAAAGTGAGCTGCGCGACCCAAACCGCGGTCTATCTGAGGTGAACCTCATCTAAACGTCTGGGAACCGTGAGAGAGAGAGAGAGAGAGAGAGAGAGAGAAATGTGAAAACGAATTCTGCCCGCGACAACAAGAAATACAAAACAAATTCACCCGTGTCAAACTGATTTATATTATTTTTATTGTGGCAGTTGTATAAACTTGCCATGCCAAAATCGTATTTAAAAAAGCAAAATAATATTTAAAAAAAAACATTATTTTGATGTAGGAGTCCTACTTACATTCAGTTGGACTTTAATCTCACCATATACACCCATTTTGACAAAACGATTGAAAAAAGAAACATTTGAACATATAACCATTTAAACTGAAGAATGGGATTTCATGAGGTCATATGAATGAAAACTATTACCAAAGAACATTTAATTATATTGTGAAAACCAATAAGAGAGAGAAAGAGAGAGAGAGAGATGAGGAAAGTGCAGAGATAGATCAATGGTTCTCAGAACATAGAGACAGAGAAAGAAAGGAATAAAGGAGAGAAAAAGGAGGAGAGAGAGAAGGGGGGAGCTGTGTATGGCCTGAGGAGATGGATGGAGGGGGGAGTGTTAGGGGGTCAGTACTGAGGGTTTGTCCTCTAATGATTTTTCTCTCTGCCTCTCAGTGAAATGCAGGCTTCTCTGCATCCATTGCTTCAAATTCTCACCCATCCTACTAATGCCAGCATCTTTCAACATCTGTTTCCTGCTCTTTCACTCTCTCTCTCTCTCACACACACACACACACACACACACATAATACCATGGTCTCTCTCTGTCCTGCTTTTCTCTCTCTCACTCATTCTGTCTCCTGCTTGTGTGCACACACAGAGAAAAGGTTATCGCTCAGTGTGTCTCTGACAGAGAGAGAGAGAGAGAGAGAGCAGTGAGTGCCTCCAGTAGAAGTGCCCTGCTCTCTCTCTCTCTCTCAGTGATGTGGGCGTCCAGAAGTATTAACTCCAGCATTGCGCGCACTGCCTGAGAACTTCACCATCACTCCGGTTTTCCTCTCTGTCAGAAAGCTTCGCTCTTTCGCAAAAGCTGCCTCCCAGCGTTCCGTAATGTTTCATATGGTTCGATACTCCGGCACACCGCTCCTCGGCAAACTCTATGAAAACAGCCCTCTCTGAATCGCTCGGCCCGAAAGGAGCCGACCTGACCGCTGTCTGGATCCAGACCAACCCTTCCCTGCCTGTTCCAAGTCGGGAATGTGCCAGTGCTGTGAAAGACACAATAAGTGCCGATCCTTGTTCAGATTTGTTCGCATCTATAATGGTCTTTTTCAGTATCAGTAGAGTCTATCTGGGGCTGCTGAAGCCCTGCGTGTGTGGACTAGGGTGAGAGATGACAGGTGACCATTGGTGGGTGCTGGGCTAGAGTTTGGAGGTTATGAAACAGTTTTCATAACAATTTAGTCATACACACACACACACACACACACTCCCCAAACTGATTTGACAGAGGGGGATTAAACTTCACTCCTCTTTTACATATACATTGTTCCCCCGAACTGTCATTCCTCTCCACACACGTGCACGCTCACACACACACACACACACACACACACACACACACACACACACACACACAACTTCTTCTTTCCTGTTACCTCATATACCCACTTAAGATCTGAAGCTCTTTAAATGTAGCTGCACACACACACACAATGTGGAGTTTACATTGCCTGATGGTCTCTCTGTCTCTTTCCTTTTCTTTCTCTCTGTCAATCTCAGTCTCTCTCTCTTGTTGCAAACAATCACACAGCAGTATAACTAGCCTCCCGCTAAAGTCCGGTTTTCATTCTCTCTGCAGGTATTATCCTGACCATCCTAATACTAACATTTTCCAGATTCTTAAATCCTGACCATCCTAATCCTAACATTTTCCAGATTCCAAAATTGTCCCTTAACTGTTCACAGCAGCTTCAGTGTGTGTGTGTTCATTTCTCTTCTCTTCTCTGTTTATTCCATGTTCATCAAACTGGTCAGAGATTTTAGGCAATTGAGCTTAAACGTGTGACTCAGTTCTCCTTCATGAGAAAGCTCTGTGATAAAAGGCAGCTGTTTTGTATGAAAAGAGTGTGTTTGTAAAAAAAAAAAAAAGAAAAAAGAAAAAAGTGTGATTCACAGGAAGTAAACCACCTAGTCTAGACAAGCCTACATGAGCCCTGTATTCATATTTCATAGCACTGGAACCAGCTGACAACTTGAGCCAATTATCATCAGTGAATGCTCTGTACCCCAAACAACCCTAGAGGAGACACAGAGAGAGAGAGAGAGAGAGAGAGAGAGACAGAGAGAGAGAGAGGGACAAGACTTGTACAGACAGAGCTATTCCATTAGCAGAGTGTGGCTTTCCCCTCTGGGACACAGAGAGAAAGAGTTATAAAGTACCCGTACTCAGAAGCACCCTGCCCGATTCCCACAACTACCATCAACCACTTCACCCTCAGACAGGATGGAGGGAGAGATAAAAGCCAAAGAAGCCACAGCATTCTCTATCAGCGAGAGCCCAAAACCTTTTTAGTGCTGCCGGTTACCTCGGATAACTGCTGGAAACGAGTTCTGAGAAATGACATCGACCCGTTGAGAAGTTCAGAAAAGAGCAATGCGCTACTGAGGATGTTATTGTATCAAAAACAACACAGGATTAGCAAGAGAAGATAGCAAAACTATTACAGAGGAGAGGAGAGGAGAGGAGAGGAGAGGGGAGAGGAGAAGAGAGGAGAGGAGAGGAGAGGAGAGGAGAGGGGAGGGGAAGAGAAGAGAAGAGAAGAGAAGAGAAGAGAAGAGAAGAGAAGAGAAGAGAAGAGAATAGAGGAGAGAAGAGGAGAAGAGAGGAGAGGAGAGGAGAGGATAGGAGAGAGGGAAAGTGAAAGGAAATAGCATTGTCTGTCACTTCTGTGGCAGATGAAAATGACGGCTGGAGCTTGTGGTACTCCTCTTCCTCCTCTGAGGTAGGAGGGAAAAAAATAAAAAAAGAACTGTTGGTGATGACTCAACGTGTTTAATCAAGCATCTGGATATGTTTGTGAAAGAGACAGAGTGAGAGAGACAGAGGTGTGTGTACGTGTGTGTGTGTGTGTGTGTGTGTGTGTGTACGTGTGAATGTGTGTGTGTGTGTGTGTGTGTGTGAAGAACAAGCGACAAAATCAGACAGCACAAAAAAATACACAGAGCATGAAATGTAGGTTGAAGTGATAAAAGAGAGCAAAGCAACCATTTTAAACCACAAGAATAACCTAGCATCACAACACAGTGATGAATTATATTTTAAAACAGATATTTTTCTGGAGTCTGTCCACCTGTCAGACTGGAAGTGAATGAAGATTTAGTGCGGGGTAATAATTCTCTTTTGGGTTATACTGGTCTATTTTCACACTCATGAATAATCATCTGAATATGAAACCTCCCTGGTCTTTGCCGTCAGCCTGGTCACAGGTGATGCTGATAAGATCAGATTTAATAGCACTACTATAACTCAGACGCAGGCCTGCCATCAGATGAATCTGAATTCTTTGTTTTCACCATGTCATCTAATCAGGAGCTATGTGCCACCACTGGGCTGCTCATCTGAAAGCACTACTCCCCTGCGAAAGAGGAGAACCCACAGCTTCTAATAACCACACCAAGAGTCTCCCCCTCCTCTCTCTCTCCCTCTCTCTCTGTGTCTCTCTATATATGCAGAGGAGAGAGAAAAAAAGAATGAGGGAGATAGATAGATAGATAGATAGATAGATAGATAGATAGATAGATAGATAGATAGATAGACAGACAGACAGACACACACACACACACACACACACAGTAGCTCCATTATAACCCACAGCTTATAATAACTGCATCAAGATTCTCCCCTTCTTCTCTCTCTCTCCCTCTCTCTCTCTCTATATATATAAAGATAGATAGATATATAGATAGATAGATAAATAGACAGATAGACACACACACACACACAGAGTTGCTCCCAGGCAGTGGCTGATGACCAGTGATCAAGATCTAATAATGTGTACTAGAATTCAGGAGTTTTCCATATGGTAGTCCTTCATGTTCTGCGTATTCTCTAAGAAGATAAGAGTCCTTTTTGACGATGTGCCCAAAAGCTCCACGCATTTCTAATTGTGAACGATTCATTTTGATTTACAGTGATGAACGACACTGAATTTGGTGCATTAACAAAACACACTGCAGGCTATTATTTTAGAAGACCATTCACAAAGGGTTTTTCTGTGAGCTCTTCCAAATTGGACTTTAATAGCTTTGTATGTGTGGCACACACCGCTGTCTAGCCACTTTAAAAGCCCTTTTTACTGTCAAACGAAAAATCAATGCCATGCATTAATTCAAATGTGGGCTATCGCTCCTCAAAGAGAAATTCATGGATCCTCCACCCAACTGTACAAAACATCAATTGACAACAGATTATGGAAAGAATAAGAAGAAAGGGAGAGATGAAAAGAAAGACATGTTGGCAAGCTCTGTGTGTATATACGCATGTGTCTCTCTTATGTATCAGTGAAGCCACTCTCTCTCTCTCTCTCTCTCTCTTTCTTTCTTTGCTGTTAGCAGTAAAGGAGGCATTTAGCATTGGAACAGTCATAATGGAACGTCACACTCTCACACTGCTTCTCTTAATCCCATTCTGCCCGCTAAGCCGTCTGACACGCTGGCCTACAGATAGCATGCGAAAAAAGGCGAAATGATGAGAGTACGGTAGGGGAAAAAAAAAAGAAAAAAAAAAAAAAGACTGCCGTCGACAGGAAACACCAGAGGACTGACACTGAACAACGGGACGAAAATGAGCAGTCGACAGGAAATGGCAAAAATTGCCTGGTAACTCTGACAGAATGCTCTAACGGAACAGCGTGCAATCAATGCTAAATAGCTGGAACAACAAGGCAATGTAACCACTGTTCGGTGTGAACCGCGCGAATTACGCCGCTAACGATACATCAAGGTGGAGAGCAACAGCGGAGTCACGGTGATCCACTGATGAAGATAACACAACACAACGTTTCAGGAACATTAAACAAACGCAACACAACGTTTCAGGAACATTAAACAAACGCAACACAACGTTTCAGGAACATTAAACAAACGCAACACAACGTTTCAGGAACATTAAACAAACGCAACACAACGTTTCAGGAACATTAAACAAACGCAACACAACGTTTCAGGAACATTGAAGAAACACAACACAACGTTTCAGGAACATTGAAGAAACACAACACAACGTTTCAGGAACATTGAAGAAACACAACACAACGTTTCAGGAACATTAAAGAAACACAACACAACGTTTCAGGAACATTGAAGAAACACAACACAACGTTTCAGGAACATTGAAGAAACACAACACAACGTTTCAGGAACATTAAAGAAACACAACACAACGTTTCAGGAACATTAAAGAAACACAACACAACATTTCAGGAACATTAAAGAATCATTGGAAGCATTCATCACAATTTAATAACCTGAAATGGTAAGACATCATGTTAATTATGTTTTGTTGATTGCAGTACATGTTTTCCTCCATAATACTGGATGCAGTGAGCTGCATTTTCTTAAAAAAAAAAAAAAAAAAAAAATCTAGAAGCGTGACGTCTAATCTCTGTCAGCAATAAAAGCCATCTGCTATTCAGCAAGAACCCAAAACCCAAGACAGTATTACCCAAAAGTCGTGCATCTCAAAGGGTGTGAATAATGCAGTCAGGGTGTCGTTCCGTGCCCAGAGAAGACTCAAGTGCCCTCTGAGTGGTTGGCACTGGGTTGGCATCAGGTTTGTACAGGGCACTGAGGAATCTGGGACAGAATTCCTAGTCACCATCTGGTTTTAGGGGAGGAAAAAAAAATGCAGCTAACGAAACCTGTAGCAAGAGGGGCTTCAATAATATGGTTAGCACGAACACAAAATAGCATCTACACCAACCGTGAATGATTGAGGCACACGGTGGGTGATAAAACATGTGTGGGGAATTTTTTTTCTTTTTTCTTTTTCTTTTTGGTAAACACTGGGACCATAGTACAGCAGTGCAGAAAGACAGTAGCAGCCTGGAGCAAAACACGTTAAAGATGGTCCCATTAATAAAACAGCAGAGCAGCGCCGAGGAGACATGACTGTTCCACGGAAAGCGCCGGTTGGGATGGGGAGGAGAGGAGTGGGGGAGGAGGTGGAAGAGGAGGAGGAGGAGGAGTTCGTTTCTTGTCTAGGTGGTCGTGAGAAACGGTCCTTTCCCGTGATGGGGAGTTTCCCCGTGTCTTGCTCTTGTGTTTGCACAGGGAAGAGCCAACAGAGGTTTAATGAAATTACGCTACACCTTCAGACACGCACATGCGCACGGAGAAAGAGCAAGAAAGAGAGACTGTGAGGGACAGATTAAGTGAGAGAGAGAGAGAGAGAGAGAGAGAGAGAGAGAGAGAGAGAGGAAAGGAGTGTTTTGAGTCAGAGTGTGGAAAGCGAGAGAGGAAAGTGTGAGGGGTAAGGGGAGAATGGAGAGAGAGAGAGAGAAAGAGAGAGATCCACATGTATCTTCAGATATTCAGTTAAGCGAAACGTTGATTGAAAGGAGCGCATCTGTTAATCGTCCGACGTACACCGCTAACTGCAAAACATCAGGCGGTTTGTCAACCGTTTCAGTCAAAACAACAAACACCGCTGTGTGTGAGAAAGGTCTTTCATGTAACCAAGCAATAGGTGAAAAATAATATACACACACATTCTCTCTGTCTCACACACACACACACACACACACACAGAGACTCACATACAATGGTGAAATATACTTGCAAAAACAGGAGCGGGTAATCAGATCTACTCTAAGATTCATCTATCTTGATCGACACCTTTGCCACCACCACAAAAACAAAAGAAAAACAGTAGATGAATTTTGCAGACAAGCCGTGCCCCAGACTGCAGACTGCGGGTTGTTCATTCTGCAGAGACTCCTGGTTCACCTGATGAAGAACAACAGAGTTGGAGATTACATTTAAATGATCTGTGCCCCCCCCCCCCACACACACACACACACACACACACACACACAAACCGCAACCACGGCCTGTTTCCAAAAGTCAATTCTAATCTCTGTTTCACTGTGTGCAACAACCTCCACTACATCTTGGCCTTAATTAGCCAACACCTACAGGAAGTACCTGGCCTACGCAAACAGCAGCCGGGCCGCCAAACAGAACTCTCTAGCCCTCTGAATATGTCACTGAAGTCAGAAGTAATCGCCCTGAGTCAGAAAACCATCTTTCACCATATTTATCTCTTTAGTCTCCCCAGCGTAAGTTCAATGTGTTGATTCAGAGCATTTCCTACACACAGCCATTTCTGACAGCATCACAATGAACTCTGAGAGAGATAAATTAACTCTGAGAGTGTTCATGTTCTCTCACACTCGACAGTGTGTGTGAAGTGGGACAATAAAACGTTCCCAGAGTTCATTTCACCCCAGCAAATTTTCAACATATATATACGCATATCAATATATGCCTCAAAAGTCATTTTTTTCCCTCAGTAAAGGTAGCTACTGTCCAATTACTCTATATGTGACTTTGATTACAGTGTTAGAAAATTAAGGCTAATATCAGCGCTGGCATTTCTAATTATGTAAGTAACCATATGACCTCCATCCTAGGGCTAAGTTCAGCACAGACAATTACACCCTGCAAATACCCAGTATCCTCTTCATCCTCTGACACAGAATCAAAGCCATACTCAGTCAGGTTAGTTATTTTATTGTCTTTTTTTTTCCCCAGTGAACATTAATGAAGGAGACGGTTCAATATGCATAGAATAATTTTTACTGTAAAAGTCAGTGCCTTAAAATAGAAAGGCTAATCGAAAAGCTCCATTATAATACTGTCCCTCTGTAAGCAGAACTTTGTTTTCAGAGAATTACTGCATATTAGGGAATAGCAATCGCTTCATCTAAAACTGTTAATCACACTGTTGCTAATCCCCCCCCCCCCCCCCCCAAGTATTTAAGAAACAGATCTAATATATTTTTGTTTTGCGTGTGTGTGTGTGAGAGAGAGAGAGTGCGCATGCGTGCACATGTTTATGTGTGTTATGTCTTTTGTTAAAATATCTAGGGCTATCCAGAACAGAGCGACCATGGTGTGTGTGTGTATATATGTGATTGCATGTAACACAGAAAAAGAAACAAAGAGAGAGAGAGAGAGAGAGAGAGAGAGAGAAAGAGCATGTGCGTGCATATGTTTACGTGTGTTGTGTCTTTTCTTAAAATATCTAGGGCTATCCAGAACAGAGCGACCATGGTGTGTGTGTGTATGTGTGTTTGTGTGTAGGACAGAAAAAGAAACAGAGAGAGAGAGAGAGAAAGAGAGAGAGAAAGAGAGAGGTGCAGGTGCTTGTCTCAGCTGCGGTGTTTCAGAGGCAGACCTGTAGGGAAGCTTAAGCCTATCTAGACCCATGTGGACACAGTCTGTAATGGAAATGTGGACAGAGGGTTTAACACAGGTTCCCATCAGTCATGTGGCACTCTGGGACACAGAGAGTGAGAGAGACTTTTCAATCTCAGCACTCCTTAGGCAAAAGAGTCAGACGGAGAGAAATACACAAAAAGGGTTAGGATAGCAAGAGGAATAGGAAGACTGATGTAAAGAAAACATGGGACTAACGAACAGCACTGATTCTGACACATTTTTTTACACTTTCAAAGGTCAGCCTCTCAGAAGAAGAACGGCAAACTTTCTCTTTCTCTCTGTCCACTCAGTTGGGGCACCGTGTGTATGTGTTTGTGTACGCAATCATAGATGAGCATTTTCCTGTTTGTTTTCCTTCATTCGATATGTGACTGTGTAGCTCTCTTAAGAGGCACTGTAAATATGAATGGACAGCCAAATAGCCCTGAGATACACAGAACAACAAACTAGCATGTGGAGACAGCCAGACTCAGACGAGTGACTGTCTAAAGCAGGCCGAATCACGAGGGTGCAAATTGAATTACACCGGAAGGAAAAGCCAGGCCCGGACCTGCAAAAGCCAAGCACTCAAGAGAGGCCACATAATCCTGGTTGGTATATGTATTTGTGCAAGTGTGTGTGTGTGTGTGTGTGAGAAAGAGAGAGACTTTTAGCATGTGCATGTTTGTGTGAATGCATTATGTGAATGCACAGTCTACTCTTGAGACTAAGATGGTCTCGATAATTGCATGTGATTTTGCATTTTTAAATGGGTATGTGTGCATTCAAAAATATGTATATGCATGTGTGTGTCTTCATGATCATGTACACCTCCCACTCATCCAACAACACACACACATGCACACGCACACACACACACTCAATTCTTCTTTCCCGTTCCCTCATGCACCTCACTGAAGATCTGAAGCTCTTTAATTTCACCTCACAGACTTGTAGCCTATCTGAGAGAGATACCTGAGAATGAATCTGTCTGTCACAGAAGCTGGTCTCATACTCTCACTCATTCTCACACTCGTAGCTTCCCTCAATACATGTCAGCTCTCACTTTCACTCAATGGAGAGTCGCTCATTTTTTCATGCCCACCCCCCTCCTCTCTCTCTCCCTTTCTCTGTCTCTCTCACTCTTTTTCATACCATCCTCTTAGGTAAAATTTCTGTTCTTTTTTTTGTTTTGTTTTTTTCTCTTTCACCATACATGTGAGTGAATCATTCACAGTGACCACATACTCGTGTCTGCTGTGATAATGCACATTAACACATATTCCCCCAATCCCTATGCGTGTACACAGAAGGCTGTAATTGTGTCTGGTTTGACAAGTGTTCATAGCAGGGCTAAACAATGATAACACGAGTGCCCTCAGGGCTTCCGGCATATTGCTCAGTTTTGCCACGCCGGTGGAATAAAACCATGATCCTTGGCTTTGTCCTCTGGTTTTCCACTGAGCCTCAGTGCCTCGTGTCACAACATCCCAGGGTTGGGGATGATAAGCCGGCCCCTGGGAGCTCGAGTGGCGTATCGTACCCGGGAAAGAGCCTCTGAGCCAGGCTAACACTTCACAGTAACCCCCCCCCCTCCCCTTCTTGGTAGCCATCTGCCCTTCCACAAAAGGTTAAGAAGGACTCGAGCAGAGAACGCTGATTGGGGTGACTTGGACAACCGTCTAGCTGGAACAGATTTAAGAGTTACCTGCTGCTCCAGCTACGGTAAGGCCAAATGGAAGGCCCAGTTACTGTGTGAAGTCTGTGTGAAGTCTGTGTGTGTGTGTGTGTGTGTGTGTGTGTGTGTGTGTGTGTGTGTGTGTGTGTGTGTGTGCGGTTTCAGAGCCTGGATGCAGGCTGAATATCCTGCTGTTTCACTACTTCCTACTGAGGAAAGCGAAAGAATAAACAGTCACAAACGTCAGTGTTTTTCTTTCTAGCTTGGATTTGCGCGTGCATGCGCATGCAGATGCGTATTTGAGCGTGTGTTTATGTCTGTGCAAGTACCCTCTTCTTCAGCATCTTCACCTCAAGACACTGTTGCAGACCGTCCCTCAAAATCTACTAGACCTGCTGTAATCATGTCTTGTTCTCACTTTAAATGGTTGTGTTTTAGAGGTGGGAATCTAATGGCAGGTTTTCAGATTCTTCTTTATTACTATAAACCAAAACCTTCAGAATCTCTAAACGAATATATAACTGGCAGCATCAATACCTCACTACGAGAACAACAGATATTAAATTTTTAAAGAAAAAAATCCAGAGACAGAAATTGCCTTTTGTAAGGTTTAACAATGATGCCTAGGAGACACATAAGTGACCTGCAATTGAATTCCCCCCCCCCCCCCCCCGAGTCTTTGTGACGTCTTTTCAGTTGTAAGCCCTCAATCTTCAGTGTGGCCTCATTTGGCCGACCACAACAAAGATTGGTTTGATCAAACTGAACCTGAGCTCTGCCACAGTTATTTCTAAATAAACACATACAAAGTGGCTATCAGTGGGGTTGGTTGTAATGTCTCGTCCAAAAATAAAAAAAGACAAAACATAAATGGATCTCAATTGGCGCTCCCATCCCACTAACTGACACACAATATAACTGTCAAACTGAAAGTCTCTAATTGTTTGTGTCAGGACCTTCAGCAGATGTTGCCTTTTAGCTCTCATTGGGTCTTTCTTTTCAGACGGACGACCGCGGGGTCTCTTTGTCTTTAGTCCAATGCGTACAGTACGGAATCCCCCGAGGAAGGTGGGAAAGGGTGAAGAAAGAACCGCCCAACACCCCCACCGCGGTTACCACGGCAGAGAGAGCCAATAAGCAGCCCAAAAAAAAAAAAAAAAGAATATAGTGGGATGTTCAAGAGGGCTCAGTTTCACCAAAAACAACATTATCTCTCTACTGCTCTGTTTGAACGGTCTGGCAAGCAATGGTGACCAACAGCAAAGAGAGAGACAGGAGGAGGAGAAGGGAGAGAGAGAGAGAGAGAGAAACATGATTATTTTCACAAATTATAATTTCACTGCCAAACGCTTTGGGTTATTAAACTGACATTCCTCAAAGTGCTGTGCTTGTGCAAAGGTCAGACTAACATAAGAAGAGATTTGCAATTTAGATTGTGTTAAAAGGCTGCCAACTCCACACATCCAGACTTTGATTTCATTATGAGGAGTGCAGAGTCTTCAGCCCTATCTGCAGTGGACATTCTCCATGCTGATTAGGTGATGAGCAGAAGAAGTGGATTGGAGGGGAGGACTGCTGTTTTTTGCTACTCTGTCAAACTGAAGAAACACAACTCCATATGCAGCAACCAAAAATAAATAAATAAATACAAAGTGTATATGAAAAACACCATGTCATGAATTACTTTCTTTATGATATATTTCTGTAATACAACTTGATGCAAATTATCCACGTTATCTAGTCATGTAGTGACAGATCATTTATCAAAACAAAGGCTACGCACGGAGAGAAAACATTTGATCGTCTGGCTCTCTCAGAAACTACACAGTCATCCAGAGTTACTTATTCTTTCAGTGGCCTCATTTCTGTCTGTTTCTCCGCTCTGAGCGGCTGCAGGTCAATTAAATTCATTCAGGCATGTATTCTCTATGCCGTACAGACTACAAAAAGGTGTTTCTTGCCCTGCCATGCTAAAATTATCAATCCAAAACAACGGGCCATCCCAGGCCGCCCATTACCTGCTGATTTTTTTCCAGACACTATCAACAAACAGCAGTAATTCCCTCAACGGGGATCACCTGACACCCCACCATCTCCCCCTCTCCCCACCTGCCACTCAGAGAATGGAAGAGGATGAGATGTGTCTCAGGACAAAACATCTTCATGGCTGATATAAACACACACACACACACACACACACACACACACACACACACAGGTGAGGTTTCTTACTTAACTTCATTGTCTAATGTGTCCACCTGGATATACTCTAACCTCTATGCTATTGCTCCGTCTGTTGACTGTGGGATCTTTAATAACATAAAAACAGTTTCATTTATGACAACTTTCCCATCAACCCATTCTCGCTAAAAAATCACTGTCAAACCAGTTTTAGCCTCAGATGTTACAGCGTCGGATACGGACATTACAGATGTTGGAAATCTTGATAATATAGATCAAATGATCTATTTGGGAGGGGAGGGAGGGAGGGAGGGACGGCAGGAGGGTGAGCCGTAAGCTAGCAGCGTGGCCTGGTTTCTGTAACGTGGACAGGAAACAAAGCCCCATGAGGACGCCCGGCTTAGCCGCGCGGCACCCTGACAGGACGGAACTGTAAAAGTCTGCACCGCAGCAAAAATAAGAGAATAACAAAGAACTACAGAGGTAACTGTAATGTCGTAGGATCTTCCACGTGTATTATGGCAAAGATGGGTGACAAAATAAAAACAACAATGAAATTTGACCTTGAATATCGCAACTAGTCTAAGAATATACAGAAAAAATACCAGTCGTACTCTAAAAACAGATACAATAAATATGCTTGAGCAGTTTTCACATATAGGTCACGGTCATAATCACTGTGTACTGTTTGGCCGGAATGTTCGTCTGCTGTCCTCAACGAACATGAAAACAGATTTTTCAATTTGTAACATTTTGACGTATTTGCAAACAGGCTAATGGTTGTCATTGGCATAATGCGCCGATACGACAGCGAGAAAAAAAACCTGAACAGCGAATGGAATGGCCTTCCGGAGGATTAGACAGGAAAATCACTGTTTCGCTATTAACGTTATTGAATTCCACAAAACACTGCGCCATAACTCATACATCTCTCTCTCTCTCTCTCTCTCTCTCTCTCTCTCTCTCTCTCTTCGTAAGCACAACACCTGGAGTAATATTGCACAACCCGGAGAGGCCACGTTCGAGGTCTCCGTGATAAACATTCTCACGCGGAAACTAATAAACATGACTGCCATCTGACATTAGTGTGAAAAAAAATGCCTTGCAAAGGTGTTCAAAATGCATCCCATTTCCTTGCACACCAGGCAATAAAACTCTCTCCACCATTGCTGTCCATGACTGTTACAGATTCACTACAGTAGAAGGGGCTGTACGTTGAAGCGATGGCACAAATATATCAAAAGAGCTACAATATTCTCGACAATTAGTATACGCATTTTTGAAAAAGGACCCTGTGACATGTGGCCATATTTCATGCCGGCAGCGATAAAAAAAATCCTTCATTTCTTTACTATAATCCACATGTGCGCGCGCACAAAAGACGCACTACTGCCCGCACGCGCGCCTGTTGAAAACAGGAAAGACGAACTAAAATCCACTATTTAACGTGCTCAACGAATAGAATCAAAACGCCTATGTCGTTACCCTATTCAGTTACCACGATGACTTCTGGGATGACATGGTACATATTCTGCAAACACAAGATGTCAAAATGAGAAAATAAACCGTAAAGTCCTACCGTGCATTCTTCCATGCATGTCCGCACTGAATATACATCCGTTTCATATTTCTGAACCAGAACCTCAAACTCTTGGTATAACTCCTGAGCTTGCTGGTCGTGGAGCTGGTAAGCTTGGACGCAACGGCTGCATCCTGCTATATCACCACCCCTAGCCATATCGAGGCTGCAGTTCAAATTGTCCGGACTCGAAAACCCGTGAAACAAATCCAAAAGAGAGTAAGAATTACAAAAAGAAAGATATAAATCACTTAGATTCCACTCCACCGACCGCGTTCCACCTGCATCAGAGAGGCCCGCGCACACGGCTTCCGCGTCGGCAAAAGTATAGCAGTTTTTGGAGAGGCTATCAGGGTGACAAGTTTCAAGTTGCCGCAAAGGACTGGTAGAATTCCCTATAAAAATAACACTCTGGTCTCTGATGGGGCCGCTGTAAGATGAGTGATGGCTGGGTGAAACTATATGGTTAGCGGCCGGGTAATCTCTCGTTTTCATGAAAGCCAAATTGTCCTGTCGCTTGTCTCGAGTTCTTGTCAATTTAGCCTCGGCGCAGAACCACAAATGATCAGAGAGCAGAACGGTTATAAACAAGAGAGAGGCTAAGGACAGTCGCCATCTCTGGGCCCTTTCTGAATCAGTAAATGGCTTTTCGTTCTCTCGGGGTGCAAACCAGATTTTTAAGCCGTCATCTTGCTGCCGACACGTCCAAGCACCCCTGGTCATATTTTAGGAAAGCGCAGCACTGGCCGACTCCACCGCGACGGCTCCTTTGCCACAATATTCATTGACTTGTGTTGTTTTCCCTTTTAAACGATGGATTTTTACGTGGTCCTGGCAGCTCTCTCCGCGTCGATCTGCTACTCTGATCCAATTACTGTATTCGCCATAGAGATTAAGCCATGCATTGTCATATCCCCGTTCTGCATGGCTCTCCGGAGAAAAACCTACTTCTTTGTGACAACATGCCTTGCTCCCTTCCTCTCTCCGGCGCCGCACTCTCTCCCATAGACCAGCTGTTGCGAACCTGCTGCCACTGCCCCTCGATTCCTGGTTTTCGTTATGGGAAGGCGAGATCTTCGCGTTTGAGCCCGCCGATTTTTCTCGTCCGTTTCTGGGCAGATTGCCTTGGATCTTTCCTGTAGATAGCCAGAATCATCTTGGTCCAGTATTAAGTTGCCGCCATGTTCGTCTTGAAACACTTTTGGGGAGCTAGGTCATTTGCGTCATCTCCAGCGTTGCGATCGCTCCATCCTGGCGCAGAAGCAGATCTGACTACAAGCAATGGATACACGTTGATACACATTAATTCACTTATTGGCATACACTAACCATTGTGGACTAGACAAGCTTAAACTGTGCTACAGTATATAAAGCCAGCGACCTTCAGAACTGAATCACTTTTAGACATATCAGGATGAAATAGGCAACCACACAAATGTACAAATAAAATCGATCGGCTTCACGATTTGTATTAGTCAATAACATCTCCGCTGATCATATACATTCCTACCAGTTAAAGGTAGACACCTAAATATCGAAAGCTGTATAATAGAGGGAAAAAAAACATAAGCCATCGTCCTCTCAATTCCAATGGAAATATTAAGACAAACACTAATAAAACAGATATAGGCTATGGTGACATTTTAGGTACTACGTAACATGGTTAAATTAAACATAGCCTATACATGTGCAAAGGCAAAGAGAAAGGATATTTCATTGCAGCTAAACAGTGACAAAACACGAGACTCATAATTTAAACCATGACAGTGCTTAGCTATTTTCACCGTACCAAAGCCCGCAGTGCTCCTCTCCGTGTTTTTAAACCCAAAGTTTATTAGTATGCTGTGTGTAGCTATGGCTCTGACTAGCTCAGCTAAGGAGCCGGGTATAGGAGAGACATCTGGGCGTCAAAGCGGCACGTTGGTAGTTGAGCGCGGAAACGTGAGGTTTTGTGTGTGTGTGCGCGTGTCGGTGAGGGAGAGAGAGAGATACTGTACGTGTGTCTTCCAGTAACCTTGAGCAGACGACAGCGGCTCGTCCCTGTTTGGTCTGCAGTTTCAAAGCAAACACAGTAAACGTGCTATGCGCAACTGAAATGAGTTTTTTGTTGTTGTTGTCGGGTCGAACACTGTATGTATGTGTGTGTGTGTGGTTTTGATGAGGTACAGCTGTCACTGGGATGTAAATGGTCGCATTTTAATCCTCGTACCTACAGTTGGCTGATCTCTGACAACTCTAACTGCAAGGGGAGCTACCCAGGAAAAAATGGAATTATAGACAAAATGAATTATTATTTTAAACCAAATTTGATACAGATGGGTGAGTGTCCGATCTTGCTGAATTTGGTAACTGATATCAAAAACGGTAAAACAGTCACATCTTCTAAGCCAACTAAAAAACATCCAAAGTAAAACACTGTTAATTAGGCTCTTAATTAGTTTATTAATTTTGAACATAATTTTAATTTGTGTGAAATTAATGAAAATTGCTCAAATATGCTAAATTCGACACATGCGTGTTCTTTGATCAAAAGCAAAATACGTTTATAAGTCATTTGCAATTATCACGCGCCACAGCAAATCGCAAGGATTTAGTCACAAAAATTTACGAGAAATAACAGAGAAAATCATCTTTCACCACTCAAACCACAGCTATACTTATCTTATTCTACATAATCGAAGGCATTGAAACGGACTACGATGCAAAGACCGAAACACACAATGGGAACTGTATTTTGACCTAAAATTAAAACCTTCAATGACACGTTTCTTTTCGTTTCTTTTCTTCATTTAAAGTAGTTTTGTTTTATACGTGTACAGGCCTACATAGGTGTTGTAAGTCGAACTAAACCCTTTTCATAAAATCAGTGATGGTATGAGAAGATAAGCCTATGCATGTTCTCGTGGACTAAAAACAGTGTATAGCTACTCACACTACCTAAGACGAAAGATATGAGACGGTTGATGAGAGACACCTGGGCTCTTGCTTACGCAACTTGCCTTCATCACATCCATTTGGATGATGCCTATGGACTTATCACGACAAGGGTTCAGTCTTGCTGTCCAATCGATAAGTAGCTAAGCGACTGCAATGTCAACTCATGCCCAGTGGGCAGTAAAATCTAATGATATAACAGCTCAATAAACCACCCTCAAACAAACAGGCTCTAGAGGGCCGGCTAGTTTACCGCCACACATTGCTCACCCTCGAGTGCCGCAGGAAAGTGACTCCCGTTCACACATCTGTCACTGGTTGCGCGTTCCCTGTCAAACTCTAAAATGGGAAATCAATTTAACGATTCAAAGTAACTCTCCCTTGTCTCAAACCACCCTCATTTTTATTGAAGAAAACAGAGAAAAATACGGCCGACCTCAGTTTCACCTCCGATTGTCATAGCAACCCAGTCACTTGCAGAATCACCTACAAGATTTGAGAGAGCACCTTCCGGGTACAAGAATCGCCATCGATATAATTTGGCAGGGGAAGTAAACTTTTATGCAATTTCTTGGAACCAGTGTCGACGAAAAAAACCTATCTAAACCAAGACCATCCAGGGGCATTCAGGAGCTGTTTTTGGAAGACTCAGCAATATTACCTCGCAAGCTAAACGGCTGCTCATACAGAGCAGCTAC
Organism: Chanos chanos; assembly: GCF_902362185.1. Classification (NCBI taxonomy): domain Eukaryota; kingdom Metazoa; phylum Chordata; class Actinopteri; order Gonorynchiformes; family Chanidae; genus Chanos; species Chanos chanos. The sequence continues at coordinate 34,436,473 of NC_044504.1, read as the reverse complement.
ACTGTCAGCACAATTTGTGCGAGTCATAAAGTATAAACAGATTCGTTTAGTTGTTTCCGGCATGCACTAGACCCATTCAATCTGTTCGTTATTACCATTAACATTTTAAGACGTCAAAACGTTGGGGAAGAGCAACAAAGACGTTATAATCCTTCAACTGAGGTAGAAAATCTACAAGTCAAAGAGGAGCCTCTCTCCGACTGCTCGTCTCCTTGCTGTTAGGAAGCTTAAAATTGTAGATTTAATCAATTAGACACTGGGTATCGTATGGGGTTTCGTAATTAAATGCTTTGTGCATCTGGGGGTCCTCTTGGCGCCCCCAGGGCTCAGACAAATGAATGAACAGATCACCGAGCGGATAAATGAATGCACAATAACAAGCAGACACAAGAAGGCAATCTGTGAGTCACTTACCTTAACTAAGGAAGTAACAACAGAAATAACGTCTGGTTGGGGTTTTTTTTCGTGTGTGTGTGTGTGTGTGTGTGTGTGTGTGTGTGTGTGGGGGGGGGGGGGGGGGGGGGTCTTTCGCACGCTTTAATGTCAGGCTATACGCTTTGGGTGCATTTGTTCACAACTGTCGTTTATGTTCCTGTTGTACTCTAGGAAATTACAGGTTTGTTATTCCAGTGGTTAGGCATTTTCACTGGATATCTAACGCAACAGGTATCTGATATTACGTAAAACAATAAGGGAGCCCTCTTGATGCCATATACAACACGGAGACTGGGAACGTAAGCGCTGTCCATGGTAATGATCTGTTGTAACTTAAGGTGGGCGTATGTTATTTCGCTGGGTTTAGGAGGTCTTGCAGCAGAGTCCACAAATACAATTTAAAGTTGCTCTAAGTTAAATCCATCACCTTGCTGTTTCCATATCTCATTAAATGGAAATATATTTCAAGACATTTAATATTCTGTTTGTGGAGGATTTAGCACGAGCAATGCTTTCATCAAGAATGTATTGAGATCACGAAAAGAAAAAAAAAAAGTAAAAAAAAAAACAAAACAAAAAACACCCTAACATGAGTTATGATACTGTGTTTCTAATGTTCTTTGTATACTTGTATTTCTTTGCCAAGATGTAACCCGAACAATGCTTTTTCATATTTAGCTGTGCAGCCAAAGATCGATAAATTAACACTTTGTAAATTCATATAGGCCTATCCATTTTCTGTATATAGTAGATGAATATCAAACAGCCTTCATTCTCTTTACCTGAGTGCTTGAATAGTTTTCAGATATGTCACACTATTCAATAACATTTGTCTGCTCGTACTTCAAGGAGGACATAATTGTTTCCCACAAACCATTCAAATGTATCAAATATTACAAATAAATAGCTTTGTTCAGTTGTTTAAAGTCTGAAATGGTGTGATACAAAATTTAAATAATTAATCCCAAATGTTGTTGTAGAGCAAATGTATCTTGTTTACGGAGCAGGTTAGTTGTCTCGGAGGGAAGAAGCCGTGACAGGCTGTTTTGTTCACAGCTGATTCAGCTGTACAATGCTGCAGTAATTTGTCAGTGGAAAGAGCCGGTGTTCAAACTGAGCCTGTGAAAGCTCTAAGCTCTGCTGTTCTTCACTCTGTGTGTGTGAGGTTCATGGTGTGAATTTACAGCACGTCACTTTCCCACCTTTTCTTGTTCCTTCACTTCTCCTTCTCTCTCTCTCCCCTCAGACGTCTCCCTCCCTGTCTTTACATCTGTTCACTCCGGTCAGAGTCGCAGAGACGGCCCGTCCCGTGATTGTATTGAAGAGATATAGGACACGGCAAGGTGCCAAACAGAACGCGCTGGATTAGACACACGGAGCTGACCGAGTCTAGAACAGATGGGGTAAGTCTAGAAATTCAAAGGTGTGTAGACTCTCCCTCAGTTAGCTTCAGTAAGGATAGATAGATAGATAGATAGACAGACAGACAGGCAGACAGACAGACAGAGGGAGAGAGAGAGAGAGAGAGAGGGAGGTGTTAGACACCTATGAAAGGCTATTCAGAAGCCCAGAGGTGGCCTCATGTGTGCTGGTTGAAGCTTCATCCCCGTGTTCAGTGTTATCACAGACTTCTCCCAAATTTCATCCTTTCTTCGTTCCCTGCCCTATATCTTCCCGTCCAAGTGTAAATTCCTGGATCTGCCCCTCTCACGTGCATTGCACCTGTAGACATGAACATATGGTCCAGACCAATGAATGCGTTTATGTTCCTGCTTTGGTCCCCCCCCCCCCCCCTCCATTCCCTGCCCCATTACACACATGCTGCCCACGTACACACAAACATGCACACATAGCCCTAGACACCTGAAAGGTGGCCAATCAACAACATATGTGTTTGTTGCTCACCAATGCCAAAGAGACATTGCTTTAATTAGCTGCCTGCTGATTCGCTGGTGGTAAGGTGCGAAAGGGAAATCACTTGTGTTCATGTAGATCTTCCAATGTGAGTTCCTCCATGCAGCCTGCTGGTCAGCTGCACCACTGCAGTGTGAGAGCTGACAGACATCACCCACCCCTACCGAAGGGGTTTGGGTTCATTGCAAATACACTGTGATTAACACTACACCACTCGACTGAAACCATAGTGTTTGTCTTTATCTACCTTTAATCAGCAGATAACTAATATCGAAGTTGCATATTTACAGTGTAGTGTCATGTTTCATATAGCATGGAGGATGGAGGCGAAGTCAATGTGAAAAGGGGAGTTTGAGTTTCAAAGCATCATCAGTCCGTCTTACCTCAGAAACTCAGAGATGCACAGATGTTCTTTCAGATCGTTTCAATAAAGACCGAGAGAGAGGGAGAGAGAAAGATGGAGGTAGATAATTCGATAGATAGATAGAGAGAGAGAGAGAGCGAGAGAGAGACAAACATCAAGTATTGTAGCATCCTCAGAACCCCTCCACCCCAGCCACAAAAGAGGTCACTGTGCAAACAAATAGTCAGCATTTGTTAGAAATAGTCAGCATTTTATGTCTTCTTAACCTCACCATTTGTATAGGTTTACTTCTGTGTACACCAGAGTCCCATAAGCGTTCAGTCTGTAGGCTGTACTCATGTTGCCTCACACTTCCCTCTGTTTTCAACCAACGCACCTGTTCCTCTGTGGCTCTGACCTCTCAGCACCCCTCTGGGGCCCGGGGACTCCATGCCCGAGAGCTAACCAGATCAGGGAGTCTTTGATATCACGCCGACCCCCAGGTGACTGCTCGGCCCTGATCTGTGTCTCCAGGGACGCAACATGAAAGGGCACAGCGGATGGTTGGGTCTCCCGTATTGACATAGAGGCTTAGGGCCTAGTTCCTCAAACAGGCTAACGCACACACGTGGACACCTCACTGCAAGAGCAGTCTGCACTCAAATGTGTGCTATAAAATTTAAAAGGTAAAAAAACCAAAAAAACAAAAAAAAACAACCCTCTAGCTAACGTACATATTCCATTCAAATAGATTAACAGTCACATTAACTGGGGGAAGGGTATGTAAGAGATGTATGGGGCTATCTCTTTGTATAACGTATAGGGTAGAAGACACCACATGCTGTGTTCAGATCAGTATGTTCATTCATCAATGGGCCTGTCACCCGGCGGGCGATAGCTGACATCACGCGACCGCACAAATGGACACGTGCCAAATTAGGTTAGTCTCTGACCTTCACACCTCCTACAAGGAATGATTATGGAAATGCACTTTACATATTTTACCTTGTCTCCTGATCACCTCCTTCATACCTCTCTCTTTCAGTCATCCTTCCTCTCAACACAAAATACACCTCCATATACCGATCATTATTTTTCTTTCCTCTGTTCTCCTCTTCTCCTAACCAAGTGTCCACTCTCAGCTAAAGGGAGTATTCCCCATATTTGTAGACATGCAAATCGTTATAATTGCTACGCATGTGTGAAAGTATCTTTCAATATTACTAATTACCTTCCAGTGGTGAGAATGCCGTATAGCGTGATTATTAATCAAGTCACCGCAGTGACATAAAAGCATATAAACAACATCCAGAATGATCACAGATATTTTTATTTACAGCCTTGACTGTATTCACATTATTCAATAAATACTCAAGTGAGCTAGCTAGCATATTTAAGTATATATATTTATTCACAGATGTAGTAATACGTTTAAATTAAATGTGGGATAATTGTTGACCTATACATGACAACATATTATTTTGACTTTTAATTGAAAAGAATTTATGTAGAATAAACATTACTGTACCTATAGAAACTGGCCTTCAGCTAGTTCTTTTCAACTTCAAGCAGTAAAATATTTACAGCCCTCAATGTATTTGTGAGAGATGCGTGGACTTTATATGACACTAGAGCAAAATGAAAGCCCAAAACCAATCCGAGACATGGCTTTCTAGATAACGGAGGATTTTGTTGTATAGGAGTTATTTCTGCATATGCACGATTTTGATAAACAATTAACAAATTCAGGGTGTTTACCTCTAACACATGTAACAGTAACTTAACTTATTGAGATGTGAAAAACCAAACTGTGAACAAATAAGAGTTTCAAATTCTGTTTTGATTATCATTTAATTTTAAAATGCAGCTGTGATTATGTTTTAATGAAAACAACATCTAACGCTCTGCTGTGCTGACCCTGACCCTGGTGTATCAGTCATATTTGACACGGCTGGTGTTGGGCTGCATTATGGACAGTGTGAGTTTTATGAATACTGCATCATTTTGTAAAAGCTCTGGACATTCAGATTCTGCTCTGGAAAATGACTCAATGTGATTGTAAAAGAAAAAAAAACAAAAGAAAAAAAAACAAAACAAAACAAAGCAAAACAAAACAAAACAAAACAAGAAAAACCCAAGTGCCTCATTGCTGAGTTGTACGAACTCTCATGCTGTCTCAGACATCTCTCTTAATGTCTTGCTGAATTTACATTTTAAAATGTTGTCAAGCTGTTTGTGATAATCACAGGAAATGAGAGCTCTCATCGTCCAATTATCTCAGCTGAACTGATTATAGTGTAGTAGGCGTTTTTTTTGTTTTCAAAAAAGGACTTGGTCTCTGGATTCAAACTTATGGATCCTTTGATTTGTGTGTGTGTGTGTGTGTGTGTGTGTGTGTGTGTTCAGATATGTACAAACATTAAATGTACTGCCTTTATATGACTGAAGCTCAGTGTGAGCACAGCTGCACATGCACACACACACACACACACACACACACACACAAAACGCCAACCCTATGTAATCAGGCCTCATTTTGAGGATTCTCCCTTGCTTGTCAACTTTGAGGCACAGGGCCATGTTGTGGTTAAACAAGAGGGAAAGGAAAGGATGAGGAAAGCTAGTGGGACCACTTCCACACCATCTGCCACCGCTCCTCCTCTTCCCAGTGTTCCCTCTCTTTACGGAGAACGCCGTTTTCACTCGCGTATCCTGATGATCTGCCCGCATTCCCACAATCCAAGCAGAGCCTTCCACTTCCCGATCCCCACATCAAACGGGGGGGGGGGGGGGGGGGGGGGGGGGGCACCTGACAGTGCAGACATCCACTCACCATCCCGGCTGGGGGGGTTTGTGATCCTGATCCTGAGAGGAAACGATACAGAGAAGAGAATCTGTGACTCTCCGGAATCCAGATTAGGATTGTGCATCTGAAACCTGTCATGTTCGATTGGGTTTTTTTTTTGTGCTTCCCATTGGTTCACTCTGGAACATGTGTTGGTTGAGTGAGTGAGCATAAGATACCACTCTCATTGCATACTAAATCTGCAACAAGAATTCATTTCCCATCATTGTAAGTGTTTTTTTTTCTTCAAATTTCTTCTGGTTAGAATGAGTTTAGATACACATGCAAGTTTACCATTTACATACATTTACTAAAAAAGTATGTGAATCAGTGCATCTGCTTTGAAGAATACCCATTAGTCATTGGTTTGTGAAGGCATCCTTTAGCCATGTTGATTGGTGAGATCAGAGCAGACTGAAAGAATATCAGCCTGACCTGGTTATTTTATTCCACCAGGGGACCTTACTCTACCAGTGATATTACTGACCAGCACTGCCCCACACACTGCACAGATACAAGAGAGTTATACACATCTGAATCTCATAAATACAGACACACACACACACACACACACGAGTGATTCTCAGAAAAACAGCTATGTGCTACAATGATGATAAGTTTTTGTTGTCAAAATCTTTAATACCTACAGGAAATGACCACAATATGATAGAAATTTGTGTGTTTTTCATGCACAATGACACTGATATGTGTATCTATGTAGCGTGGACATGGTTTCTACCATGCAGTAGTTCATGGATGACAAAGTAAATATGAAAAATATATCGCAAAACCTTGGTGTCTGCCCATACATTTCTTATCTCCTCCTACTGATTGGGGTCCTGTCAACAGAAGAAGGACTTTTTCTTTTAGCAAAATTTTATTCATCCGTGACCAGTCTTAATGGACGCTGGAATAAAGAGGTTTACGAGATAAATTCATCTCTTTTCTTTTAAACACTAAAAATAAAGTTCATCACACCATAACACCTATTTATGACACAACAAACTCACATTTCTAAAGTCACAATAACTTGGGATTGGAACAATGTAATAATTTTTATCTGTATGAAGGTATTACGCTTCAGCGCATGACAATGTATTTATGTATGTATTTTTAGAGGTCTCATTCCCTGGAATATTCTTGGTTAAATCTCTGATTAAATGTAAATTCAATACAAAAGCTGTATGTACACCTTCAGTGTACATCATGTAAGGTCATATTTCTGATTTCTTCGTTGATTGCTACGTATAGGTTGAAGCACTCATAATGGGATGCAGCTGTAATCATTTTTCTTTGTAATCTTTATGGCATTGTCATATGGCTCAAAACAACCTCTAAACAGCCCCTGAAAGGGCCAAGGGCTTCACTGAAAGGACAAATGGCCATTTTATGATGGTCATTTTTAAATAAAGTTGAACTGATTGTTGTGTAACTTAGGTATCAAAACACATGAAATACATTAAAGGAATTCATGAATGAATAGAGTCTTTTTAGACATTGTATCTCACTCTTTTTAGACGTTCAATCTGGGATTTTTGCAGGTGTCCCCTTTTAAAAATCAGAATTTGGCTAGGGCGAACATCACATTTGACGAGAATCCCTAATATAAAACCTCGTCGTTTGTTCTTTCGCAGCTCCTCATTGTCTCCTCGCTCTCAGAATCCGGGCCAGATGGATGGAGCAGGTCCCTGTCAGAACCTCGGGGAGACCACAGCATAAACAGCAGAAGGTTGGAACCCCAGGGGTCCCCGTATGGAGAGCGAGCCTCCCTCATGTCAACTGGGAGTGCTGGATTCCAGCCAGGATACTTTGCTTCGCCCAGTTCCTTCCACTGGTTCTGCGGAGAAGTGGTTCCACGGTACTCAAAACCTCATTTCACAATTTGCGCAAGAGTGGATGCAGGTGTGTGTTAGATATGATGTTTAAATAGCTCAATTCTGAAAGAAAGACAAATTTCATAATTGGCAGAGCTTCAACAGATGGATTTGCAATGTGACTGAACCCCTGTTAGTCCGTATGTATTCTCTGAATTATTCACATACGTTTCGTTGTTTAGGTTATGGTCGTTATCACTCCAGATTGAAATTCCATACAGCATAAATGAGACAGTATTAAGATGGTGGCACATTAGACAGGAAGCAAATTATACTGCATTCATTCTGACTAATCTGGATTGCCACAAAAAAGACTATGTCTGATGAAAGGGATACGTCTGATTTTTTTTTTTCCCCTCCAGGAAAAAACACAGACAGGCAACACAGGCATGCATTCATACACACACACACACACACACACAGCATCACAACATCAAGCATAGTGGCTGCCTTTGAAAAACTGGGATCTCAGTCAAGTCCTGCTTGGCATGGCAGTCTGGCTGTGTTGGGACTCACCCCTCATCCAATTAAGATGTATTGACGAGTATGAAAAGTGAGTAGATGCACATGTAAAGGCCTGGGGCTGGGGGGCTGGAGAGGGGCCAGTGCATCTCTCCACTCCAGAGACAGAGCGGGCACGGGGGAGCATTTCATCCACTTGCCAGTCCCTCAACGGCGACCAGGCCTTTCTAAATCGATCGGACTTGATCGTCCATTTCACCCGCCATGATCTCCAGCTCATTGGTCCTCCGCACGGCACCCCCTGGCAGCATTCCCTATCATTACCCACAGTCCTCTGCTGACAATCACTCATTTCCCAATTAATACTGAAACCAGCAGCAGGCAGCGTGAAGAATAAAACTCAGTCATAAATATGACCATATGCATAATTATACACATAAAATGAAGGCACTAATTCAAGAGAAAATGATTGTCGCACAGTGGGCTCCAAACAATGACAAATTCTAAGGTGCTTTCACAGCAGTGCTGTGACACAATGGTGACACGTACGCACAACCTCCCGCTGAGTGAAAATGACATATCTGTCATTTACACACTCTCTCCACTAAGCAGCACCTTTTAAAAATACTTTAAAAAAAATTAGCGGGTATGAATACTTGGAAAAACCTCTCTTGTTCTACTGAAAAGGGTGCGTCTCAGTGAATTCAGAAGGTATTGGAGATGTAGTCCGGACACCAAATATAATCCACATTGGCAAACTGGCCTGAACAATAATTAAGCCAGGGTACTCTGTCTTCTTCTAAAGCACACTACCATGGGACGCTTGAGAGAGAGAACTACAATAGAAGCAAGCTAATCTGCTAGTTTGAGCAGACTAAACAATGCGTGAGCTTTAGTCTAGCTAAAGTCATTAATCAGCCCCAGTGTATTGTGTATTGTTGATCAAAGAGCATTTTTTTCCCCCCCTCAGGCGATCATGTTATTGTTTTTCCCAGCTGATGGTAGTCTAAGCTTTGATGTGAGTCCTGGATGCGCTCTGCCCGCAGTAAACTCCAACTCAACCTCATCCTCCTTTCCACACAGACACATCTCTTTCCCCTCTAAGTCCCTGGGCACTCTGAACATACCCAGCTCGGAGAGAGAGCAAAGTTTGGAGAAAGGTCAAGAATAAATTGTGCTTCTGTGGAACTGTTAAAAAAAAAAAAAAAAGGTTTTGAAAATCTGGAGGCTCCTTTTTCCCTTATTTTACATTGCTTCAGTTATCAGCACACCATCTTGGGATGCCATTTTCATTTACATGCAGGTGTTAACACGGGTGTATTTCTGACTATTAGGTGAGGCTCGCACGGATGGTACCGGACCAGATTTGGGGTTCTGGAGTTATCTTGTATTTTCTACGTTCCTCCCCAGGTCCTCATATTTTTCTTAACTGTGTGTTTTGGTTCCACCTAGTGGTATCTACAGTATTCTGTGTTATGCTATTACAAGATGTAATAAAGTACCAGATTACTTACACTTATTATCTTGTTACTGTATTTTTTCCCATTTAACTCCTAATTCAATATTTGAATCAACGCTGGCATTTCATTAAATCAAGACACTAAGATATATTCTGAGCTTTCTGCAGCTATCGGATGGAATTTACCATGGTCTTAAATCACGTTGGAAAAGGAGGCACAGCAAAATGAAAAGACATCAATCCTATAAAGTGGTCACATTTGGTAGGAAACTGCACACAGTTATCATGACATCAAGCATGACATTAAGATAATAAATCAGTAGATCTGCACCCCTACAGATGAATCTGAACCCAGCATCGACCAAGAGAGAGCAATGATCATCGGTGGACTAAACATCAAAAGGTACCTCAAGATACTCTGGTTCATCACCATCATCTTCTTTAGCTGTGTCATCATCCGCTATCACAACAGCCACAGCAAAGGCAAAATCTGAGGCAGCATGAACCCAAGTGAGAGAACACAAGGGGTGAAAATACATTCAAACATAAATAAATCTAAATCAAACAGAATTCAGTTGGAGGCAACCTGTCTGGTTAGCAGAGCAGGATTAGAGGATCAGACTTGGAGGTGCTACATGACGAAAAGGCTACAAACAGCTGTTGCAATAGTTCAGGCAGAAGAACGAGAGAGAGAGAGCAGTGGAGATGAGATGTCTTCACTGGAATGTAATCCACCCTGGGTCACTACAGAGCAAAGCTAAGCACACAAGAGGCAATATTAGGATGAACGCTATGGAAGAACACTGCGATGAAAGTTCCAGAATCAAACACAGGAAACCTTCAGGAGTATAGTTCACCCTGACTAGTCCTTAGCCTTTTGCCATGTAGATCATAACCCAGTCATACTGTAGCTGATAGCGAAGAGTGTATTTCCACTGTCAGGCTGCCTCAGCCACGAGATTCAACACAACACGTTGAAAAAAAGACAAGAGCATCCAGCCTTCCTCATTGATATTCCAGGTAGAGGGGCCACGACCAGGTGAGATTAAACACAGCACTTTTTTTTTTTCATCAGGCTGAAACTCCAAGTACATCAGACTCTCCTAAATACTTAAAAGTGCTACGATCTCCTGAACACCATGTCTCATGCAATTTGATGACCACCCAGAGACTTTTAAGGTCCCCGGGTCAAGTCATCTTCCATTGGCACCATCCAATACCTAAACCTTACTGCAGCCAAAGAACTTTATATGTTTATTAAGAAGCTCAGTGGCAAAGTGGCTGAGTTAATCTGAGAGCAGTATTAAACACAGCCTGGAAAAAGTTGAATGTACGTTACAGTGCCCCAGAGATCAAAAATACTCTTTTTTTATTTTTTTTTTTTTGAAGACACTGGATTGCTTCGTCAAAATCTCAGATTAAGACTCAGGCTCAGATTAGATGTCTACTTGCTTGGAAAGATGGTGATCTTTCAATGAAACTGCAAGCTGGTCAACAAAATGGGTACATACCTGGCCTGGATTATCTGGATCCTGCCAGAGGTATTGATTTTGTAGCAGAGTTGTACAAGAGGGATGGATCTGTCCTGGCATGGGATACAAAGAGGAACGCTGTTGTGCCAGCTTTCCTCCATTCTGGTATTTTACTTGTTTCATCCGCTCTGGAGCGAAGAGAAAATAACCCAACATTGTCATCCTCAGTAGCAACTTTAGTGAACCTGAAACATTCTTATCAAAACAGATGTTAGGGAGCATCTGTGTCTGGGCACAAGATGCACATTTAGCAAAAGGCCTCCCTTAGCACAGGGACTTCAGCTGCCAAGAGAGATTACCTAAGTAAACACTGTGTCTTTTACAGTAAGTCTCGCCTGTTTAGAAAGTGCCGTGATTTTAGATTAAAAGCTCAAGAGCGTTTAAACATATCTGTGTTTTCTCGTCCGCTGAAACCAACTCCTTCCAGGTCGATCATCTTGGGCTTCACCAGCCCTAGGCAGGTTTTTGGTATATAGTACGTTTACTGAATCATCTTTCACTTAGGTCTTGCTTCAAGGTTTGCCGGGTCAAAGTCCATTCAATGGTTGAGTGTGAGAAGAAGTTAGAATGCACGCCATACCCGATATCCAGTGTGATACGTAATTAGCAAGTGTATTGTTTTGTTGATTTTTTTTTCTTTATATTGACAGCCATTCTTCTTCTTACTCTCTTAAAACCTAACAGATGTCATTGACATAGCTGGGAGAAGAGCTCATGGGTACTAGACAGAGTATGTTAAAGGAGGGATTAGTTACATGCTCTCAGCACTGAACAAATGTAAGAAGATACTGGATAACAGGTTTGAGATTAACTACACCGGACGCCACCACCGCTGAGGCCTCAGAACTAGATCAGAGTACACACCTCCTTCTGCTCCTGGGACATGATATCACCACAGCCCAGGAGGTGATAACACAGGTGTGTAGCTCTCCAAGTCTGTTTAGGAAATTCACACACATACACACACACACACACACACACACACACACAAAATACAACAACCAAGAACGTAGAGCTTTAAGACAAATCTGGTAGGGAATATAGACCTTCAGTCTTCACTTCATGTGAGAGTAACCTCCACCACAAAGACAAAACTATTGAGACAACAGCCAGATTGTTAAATGTCCTTTCAGATATCCAAGATGTGTATTCCCTAAAAACAAGCAGTAAAGACTTACCCTCTGTTTCATCCTGCAGTGCAGTTTGGGGAAGAAAACAGAAATGAAAGGGTATTAACATCAAGAGAACATTTGACAAGTTCCATACAAAACCAGTGTGTCGCCTTAGAATGACAACACGGAAACGCTGCTATTTGCTAGTGTTTGGACTCCAAAAAAAAGTGCTCTTTGGCTCTAAAGTACAGCTTTCTCTCTGTAAGGTATTCTCAACTGGCCATGACTTGAACAACAGCCTCCCGAGTACCCTGACCCACTTTAGGAGAGAGCCTGTGGCAATAACCACTAACATCCTCCAGGTGTTCCGCTGTCATTCTGGCTGGTTACTGTCAAGTGATGAGTAAGTAGTGTTCTAAGCAATTGTCTGTACAAAAAGACAATTGCCTGTGGCTAAAAGACAGTCTGTGAGACAGCAGAAAAACAAAAGATGATCAATCCATGAGAGGGGCTTCCGATCACATCCCTGTCATTTTACATGCGTTGGTCAGGATGTGTTCAGCACCTCCGCAGACATAAAATACTGCATAAAAGGACAGCAGAGTAATGTGTGTTCCTGAGCAGATGAACACGCCAGATTAAATCAATGCCCCGTCAAGACTCCTCGATATTTGTGGGCCAACAGAACAGAACAAATTTATCGTATCTTCCGCTTGTTATCTACTAGTTGTATTTTAAACAGTTTTACTACTAATTTAATGACTGCTTCGGCTGTTGCTGTCTTAATATGTCGAGATGCTAATCCTGGCTTTTCTGCTCTGGGTGGAATTTTGCCTGTTGTTAAACTGTGTTAGGTGTGTGATGCTTCAACAGTGGAGGAAACAGAGTGTTACAAGAGAAAATGATAGTAAGAGGCAGGGAGTGAAAGAAAGGAGATGTGAGGAGGAGACTGAGAATATGAGAGAAGGCTAAAACATAGCCTACAGACTACAGAGAGTGTGGTAGACTACAGAGAAAATGAAAGAGAGTCATTGGTAGAGGACAGAAGCGAAAGTGTTATTGACGGTAGCACGGATGAGAAAGATGAATATGCGAGGGAGACAGAGAGAGAAAGAAAGAGAGAGAGAGAGAGGTGGGGAGACAGAGAGAGAAAGAAAGAGAAGGAAAGAGAGAGAGAGAGAGAGAGAGAGAGAGAGAGGTGGGGAGACAGAGAGAGAAAGACAGAGAAAGAAAGAGAGAGAGAGAGAGAGAGAGAGAGGTGGGGAGACAGAGAGAGAAAGACAGAGAGAGAGAGAGACAGAGAGAGAGAGAGGTGGGGAGACAGAGGGATAAAGGAGATGAATGAGAGAGTGATCAAAAGAAAATTTACGGAGCTGCATATTAAAGCCAGCCACTGAGGGGGTGAGCAGAAGCACTGAGCTATTGTGACTGACACAAATTGCAGTGACATGCAGGTGAATCCGTCGCTGTTGACCCTGTGACAATCTGTGTCAGCCTCTGCAAGCACATTCACCCTTCAATGTGTTCTCTATTAAACCATGTTTAGAACCACAATCAACATCCAGTCAAAACCAGGCATCAGACATATAAACACGTCATACTGTATGTACTGATTCAGCAAAACTTTACTGTAAGTAAATTCCACACTGACAAAGTTTAGGTTTTCTCTAATCTTCTCAAAGCGATAGCAATATCCTCTTAAAGGTTATCTGGAACTCTGAAAACAATGACATATTGACATGTTTTTGTTTTTGTTTTTCTTTTTTTTTCCCAGCTACAGTTACAGAAGTAGACAGAGGGAGAACGAAAGCTAGAGGTTTGAAAGAGTGACGCAGAGTACACCGCAGCTGTATATGCCAGTAAATCAGCAAAGACCAAGAGAAGAGTGTGATCTGACATCATGAACTCCCATCATGCCCCGGTGGCTGATTTATGGGGTTGTCTTTGGGGTCATGGCAATATCTGAGCTTCTGCCGCAATCAAGCAGAGTCCACAGAGAAACATCCAGCCAACAGCACATAAATCAAGCACTACTCAAACTCTAATATACTACTCAGGGAGGGGGGGGGCAGAGAGAGAGGGAGAGAGACCGAGAGAGAGACAGAGAGAGAGAGACAGAGAGAGAGAGACTGAGTGAGAGCAAGAGAGAACAAAAGCCATGTGATGTTAGGGTGGACAGAGGTATAAAATTAAGGATGAGAGTGAGAGACGTGACGGACAGAGAGGAGGAAAAGTCGCATTCTCTGAACATCTGCCCTGAATGAACTGTTCTCTCTTATTCCACACTGGAGGCAAAGTTATTTCTAGAATACAATGAAAAGTAAATGCTGTACACACACACACACACACACACACACACACAACACACACAGAGAGAAAGAGAGAAAGTGAGAAAGAACACCTCATCATGTCTTTGAGCAATTTGGGCTGCTGGACACTTGTAATAGCAAGGCAAACGTGATGGAGAAGAAGAATCTGATCAATAATGAGAGTTAAAGGGTCAGGCATACCAATGCTCCTCTGTAAATGAGGTCCTTGGGCTTTTAGCCAAAGCAGTGTTTTACTCCCCGTACGACGGCTCTTACACTCCCCAGAGAGCTTTCATTAGTGTTAATTTATACCCGGTTCAGACCGAGCCAGCAGAGAGCGGGGGACGAGCTAAGAGAAAGCTCCTTCGCCTCCACTCCAGAGGGCGGTGCAGTCAGCCATGTGATCTGGAAGCTAAATCACAGGGTGGGTGTTTCTTAAGACACGTTCAATGAGCAGCTACTGCGACGGAGTTATCTTTGATCTAATTCATCTGTCCCACTGCAGAGTTCAGATTCATTACTGGCGTTTTTTGTTTTTTTTTCTCTTTAACTACATCTTTTTTGTTTGTTTGTTTGTTTTAAAATATGAGCCCCTTTTTGGTTGCTTGACTTTGGACTTTGCTTGAATTTGGATCAGTTCCGTTTCAGGTTAGTCAGGTTCTTCAAATCTTTGAGGCTCCTCTGATGTTAACGTCCTGCGGTTGCAGGAAATGGAAAAGAGAATCCAGTCTTCCCATTACCCCTCATGTCACAATCTGCCCACTTAGAAAAATGTACGTCTCTGTATTCAAGTATTTAATCTCCACTAATAAGAGTTTTAGTGAACTCGGCAATAATCAGACATTTCTGACTTTGTTAAAACTCCTCTTGGCAGATGTCCTGCTTCCCAGGGACTGTTTTACTGCCATTCTGCAGTATATAGGAGAGCCTCTGAGTTGAATGGGAAAGGTTGTGATGTTGAGAATACAAAGCAGTATACTCCACAACATGAATAGCACAGTGATTATAGCCTTTGGACTTTTTTTTCCTTTTTTTTTTTTTTTAAAGATTGTTTTGTTTTTTGCTCTCACAGTCTATGTTCTTTCATCTTTTTTCTATTCATTCAAATTTTTTTTTTCATTCTAATCTGCATATATAATCTACGTTCAGTTACTTAATGACATTGATCTTTTACAACAACACCCCCCCCACACACACCACCCACCAACCCACCCACCCACACATACACACATACACACCCACACACACACACACATACACCCCCACACACAACCACACAGAACACACACACACAGAGTTGATAGCTGACTCATACTGAGCATGCTCAGTAAGAACTCTAGAGTCTCCAGTCTACTGCAGTGAGATGCAGTCACTGTTGGTGTATAACCTTAGAGCAGGTTCAGGAATACTGATAGAAACACGTTACTTTATTGCTTAGGACAGGAGTAACACTCAAATCCCATCTCCTCTCTGTCTCTTACACCATATGCAAGACCTGTCCAAGGCAAAACCCTGCACAGCCAAAAAGACTTGCGTGTTGGTGTGTCTTACACCGGCCAGTATGTGGGGCACATTCAAATAATGCATAAAAATGAATTTGACATAAGGATATGTAAGCGGGCTGGGACTGGGTAGTAGGCACTATGTTTTCATGGTATTGGAGTTGCGCAGTTACAGATGGAGGCTTTAAGTGACATTTAAGTATGTAAATACACATTAAGAA
The DNA here is from genome assembly GCF_902362185.1 of Chanos chanos. Taxonomy (NCBI): domain Eukaryota; kingdom Metazoa; phylum Chordata; class Actinopteri; order Gonorynchiformes; family Chanidae; genus Chanos; species Chanos chanos. The sequence continues at coordinate 34,420,465 of NC_044504.1, read as the reverse complement.
CAATATTTAAACAGACTCCTGCTGTTGGGAACATGGACGCACTCATACTGTCTGTAAACAGACTTATGTGAGAAAATGAATGTGGAATGCAGTCAGTGTAAATACTGTAAAGAGATTGGTGTGATATTGTTGGTAGCAGAGAGAAAAATGTGCAGTAGGATTTGCACACAATAGAGACTACTGATCGCTGCTGTGGGTGTCGATCAGAAAACAGCTAATTCTGTTTCACCAGTGAATTATGAATGTTTGAAAGCCTCTGGGTTACGTGAACAGAGCATTGTACAGACAACATACACTGATGGTATGCGCACGCGTGCGTGAGCACACACACTCGCGTGCACACACACACACACACAGACACACACACACGCACACAAGACACACACACACACACATGCTCACAATAGACACAAGACACACACACACACACACAAAAGGCGCACAGAAAACACCTGCGTGAGACTTATTCCTGTGCATCAGCCTGTCATCATCAGAGATCTCCTAGAGTACAGTGAAGAGTTAGTCCAAACTGAAATGTGAGAAACTATGCTTTTTTTTTTCTTTTTTTTTTTAACTCTACTGTTCTGCAGAAGCTCCCAGCGGTTCTGCTCTTCTGATTTATCATATCACTGATGTCTCACAGACACTCTGTCCTGATCCAGACTGCTTTGGTAAAGCGCAATAACGATGAGCTGAGCCGAGCTGAGCCGAGCTGAGCCGAGAACAGACAGAGCGTGGATCTGACTTCACGTCCACGGCTTGTGATCATTCCCACAACAAAAAAAAAAATCTCGCTCTTGACTGTAGAACAAAACCTTTGGGGTTCGTTTTTAACAGGTAAAGCGGTAAGCTAGAAAATTGCAAAAGGTAATGGTTACGTTAAAAAAAAAAAAAAAAAAGCTGCTTGAAATGTCGCGTATTGCATCTGTGTGCGCTTTTCATGTACTCCCTTTTTGTTGTTGTTGTTGTTGAACTTATCTTAATACGATCAGTAATGAGATTTTTCTGTCGCGTGGATCACGGGGGTGGGGTTGGGGGGGTGCATTGTGAAACAGGTGAGGGCGAGCCCATGACCAAATTCTCCGTCCTGTCCCCACTTTTCTGGAGGATTACAAAAATGATAGATATTTATCAACCTGTGGAGGTGAAAAGAGGGGGAATGCTCATTTGCAAGGGAAATTTCCCCGTTTATTAGTTAACGTCTGCTTTCCCTCCACAGGAGAGGCACTAATTGCCACAGAAGACATTCAGCAATTTCCACCCAATTTATCCCTGGCAGAGCACCCAGAGGGCAGCCACACACACACACACACACACACATACATGCGCACGCACGCAGAAACACACACACACACACACACACACACATACACAAGCATCTAAACACACAGGGGGCAACCCTTCCTAACAAAGATATGCCCAATTAATATGTTTAGCTGATTAAGTGTGCACTCTACTCCCAAATTAGTCAGCCTTGATGCGGATAAAGAAAAATCCACCAGTCACCGGGCTCAAGCCCTCAAGCAGCACAAAGCATTCTGTCATTAATTTGCCCTGTGAAATGTTAGACAGAAAACACATCATTTCTCTCCTGCCTCTCCCTCTCTCTCTCTCTCTCTCTCTCTCTCTTTTTCTCTCTCTCAGACACACGACCACCCACACAAACACACACACACACACTCATTTTCCCTTGCTCTCCCTCCCTCCCTCCCTCTCTCCCTCTCTCTCTCTCTCTAAAGACAAGTCTTGTCTTGCATCTGATTGATTATAACTCCTGTCCCTTAGCCGTCCTTTTCCTTATTTATCTCTTTGTTCTGCAGTCAAGTGTACACACGGACACCGCTGTCAAGGGCAAAATTCTCTGTAACCATGCACACACATGCACACATACACATGCTGGAGCACACACGTACGAACAATTACTTCTTATGTCACGTTCTCAAACAGCTCCTGAAAATACAACAAGTACAGTTTTGTTTTTTGTTTTTTTTGGTCTGATTGCACTGTTACAGATTAGGTTAGTTAAGATAAATGGCATCATCGTTAAATCGGATCATGTGTCCCCACACGTAACACGATTCAGACCAAAAAAGTGTTACGGCGTCGTACGGTGATAAAGTGACGAGGACCAGAAAGAGTGCTGATTAGTCCGTTGTCCGCTTAACCCCACCAAAGGAGAACGCTTTTGCAAACACACACACACACAGTGGGAGGCAGTGTAGGCCTGAGGCTTGTTGTAGGCAGAGCAGTGAGATGCTCAGATGTGTTAAACGGGGGGGGGGGGGGGGGGGGGGGGGTTGCTATGCAGGCACCCTCTCTGACAGAAAGGAAATGGTTTGTTTCCAAGGTGATATGACCAGGCAGATCAGTAGGCAGCTGTAAACAGTCACTCTAGATCCGTGGCAGTTTAGCAACTGTACTCTAATGAAAGCCAATGATCTCATCTCAAACATGTCCATTAAGGATACAGTTTAGTGCCAAAGCAGAGCACAACAACATCAAGACATCTTCTGTAATGGGGCAGCACTCAATAGGGTGCAATTCATTAGTCCATTCCTACTGAAGCAGGAAGACTGTAACATGTGTAAACGGTGTACTTTAACCATGGCACCACTGAGAAGACTGGCAGATGTGGACCCCACAGAATAATGAAGAAAAAAACACGCACCATTAATTCACAGGCCCATTAAAAGCCATATAGGATGCTCTACTGGAAAAATGCAACCAAGAACATCTACTGCAAAATGAACCTTTTTAGATTACTGCAACTGTACGTGTTATTGGATTGGACAAAGACACACACACACTTGGCCATTATGCGTACAGGCAAACACGCGCACACACACACACACACACACACACACAAACACACACACACACAGTATGGCTTTGTGTGTCATCCTGATATGATGTTGGACTAACAATTACACACACACACACACACACATGCACACACACTCACACACATGCATGCACACATGCATGCACACACGTGCACACAGACATACACACACACACACACACACACACACACAAAATATGCTTTTGTGTGTTATCTTTATATGATAGATATACATAGTCAAATGCAGATTATTATTGAGTTTCAGTGCAGTGTGTAGCATGTGGAAGCGCTGGAGCCTTAGGACTCTTCGGCCTGACAAACAGTAATTGAGCTGTCGTACTGAGAAGAGCGTATTTGTCAGCCGTCAGTCCCCACGGTGCATTGTCCATCACTTTCTCCATTACAGGAAAACAAAACAAGACGCACTTTAGTGCTTTTTATTTACGTAACAAACGCAACGAAGCCTGCCAGAATGAATCCTACCTAACACGCCCACGGAGGGTGCCTGTGAAGAAGAAGAATGAGACGATTCTTACCATTATTCACCTACCGAAGAAAGGACCCTATTTACCCGACGTCTGATTATTGTGCATTAAATATTCCGGCGGCAACTAGTTTGCAGCTCGACGACACAGCGCCGGACTCTTTATTCGCCTCCCATGTACGTGTGTTATATTTTTATCCCCTTTGAAGTCGTAGGTTGCTGTTCCTATTAAGCAGAACTGGCGGCATTCTGTTCAGAAAGCGTTTTTAATTAAAGTCAATTCGCTAAAAGTCTAACGTAAAGTTTTAAGAATGAATTTTAAAAAAGCTGAAGCGTTTTTTTTCTTTCGTCTTTTAAGTGTTTCATTGAATTGTTTTGCACTTATTTTAATGAGACTGTAGTTGAAGTTATAATGTTTATACTTTTTTTTTCTAAAGCAATAATATGAGACTATGATATGCCAATTATTCCATGTATGTCTGCAATTGTTTCATAATGAGTCTCTGGTCCTTAAAGTATTCACTATATGTTTTGTGATTTGCTTCGGAAAATGTTGTAAAATATGAATGCATTTGCACTTATGGTATGCATTGATTATGGGCCGCAACTTAGTTATCGAAGGTTAACATGACAACTGACTAATGCAGCTAATTCTGCTGAGCATCCAGTCAAAACATGTGATCCCTGTGATTGCTCCGCGGGTGACTTCTGTGAACTCAGACATAAGCAGACATATTTGGGGTCCAGCTGTTTCATTGGCTGATGCCAGGTCTTGTGATCTTGCTCAGAGGAGAATGGGCTCCCCCTGTTGAGTCGTGGTTCCTCCTACGTTTTTTTTTTTTTTTTCTTCTCTTATTTGCCTCGTTTAAGGGAGTTTCTCCTTGACTCTGTTGCCTTGGGTTTGCTCACTGGGGGTTTAGGAGCAGTGAAGCTGCACTGGGTCACTTTAATTGTTAAAAGTACAGGACAAATACATTTAAATTTGAATTTGGTGAAGCTGAAACAGGTAGGGGAGCAGCAAACAGGAGGAAAAAGCAATTTTTTTTGCTGTTCAGTGAACAACAGCTGTGCCTGTCTGAATATAATAGACCCATTCCATCTGAGATCACACAGTAATATGGTGAAAATGTGTTCATGTTTAACTGGAGTGACCTCTTTGAAGGCAGCCACTGTCCTCTCCATCTGAAAACGGCACAGAATAATAGAGGAAAATGTACACTGTGTGATTTTGCTTAAGGTCAACTCGTACGCTGTTGTTCTGTCTCTGTTTAAAGAAGTCAGATACTTTACGACCCAAACAATTAACACGGAAACCTTATTCTTTTGTGTCAAATCCTCCCTCAGTGTGTTTTATGCTCTTCTTCGGCGCTGTAGTAATCTGCAGAATGTCTGGATTCTGTGATTTGGGAAAAAAAATGAAAGATTCATAAATGCAGTTTATATTCACACAAACTGTTCCACCTCAGACCTGCACTGCTGTGTGCAACTCCTCGCATGAAGCATAGAACGCTCATTTCAGGCTCAATACTCCCCCTAGAGGCCTCAAAAGGTAGCACTGACTCTCACATGAGTCATGTGAGAACGTAACAAAAAAAAGATCCTCCAGTGTCATCTTGGTTGTATGATCAGAGCTAATGCCTTCTAATAATGAAAATGAACGAAATAAATGTTATTTTACATGCACATGATTGTCTTAGCTCAACAGTTTTTACTGATGTCTGTCAGAAAGGCAGTGGTGACTGGAGCTGAGAGCTGCCTTTTCCTCCTGCTCTGCTCTTCTCTGTTAGGCTATGTGTTGAAGCAGTGGTGCTGTGACCTTTCTGTGTAGATCCTTAGTGCTCTCTAAGGGCCTCTGATCAGCCTGACTCCTGCTGTCTCACCCACATGCTCCTCTATTACCGTCTGGCCCTCTGGCCTCATTGAAACAAGCTGCTTCTCTCTCTCTCTCTCTCTCTCTCTCTCTCTCTCTCTCTTTCTCTCCTTCCCTCTTTCTTTCTCTCTCTTTCTTTCACTCTTGCTCTTTCCAGCTTTTTCTCTCTTTGCTGTTTTGTGTTTGTAACAAGAAGAAACAAGTACTCTGACCACTGTTTCGGTTTTACTCTGTCTTAAAGCTTTGATGATAACTGTTCATTCATAAGTCTTATTGCTTGAATTTTTATAGCTTCTATTAATGTCCATGACTGAATAAACAGTGCTGTCATGACATCATCATCGGACAGCATATATATATATATATATATATATAGATATAGATATAGATAGATAGATAGATAGGTGTGTGTGTATGTATGTATGATGTATATATGTACGTATATATATATATATATATATATATATATATATATGTGTGTGTGTGTGGGTTAATTGTGCTATTTTGTGCTATTTTGCTGTGTTTGGTAGCACAGTCGACACAGTGATCTTGGGTCACCCCCTAGTGCTGAAAATAAAAAGTGCACTGTTTGCTGAATTCTGAATTTTCTCATTTGCTCTAAGATTCTCACTCAGTTGGCTTTACTGATATATACGTTCAAATTTTTACAAGCAGCGTACATTTCGTATGTACTACACATAAGTGGTAGCTCACAAAGTCCCAAAATTCCACAAATTTGAAAAAACATTTCTATATAATGTTGATGTAAAAGCTATGCCATGACACAGCCTGGGTTTAACACCATTTAACTGCATATTGACCATTGTCAATATACAGTTAGTTTTTTTGTTTGTTTGTTTTTTTCAGATGATAGTTTGCATCCCTTGCAGCATAGAGAAATGTATCTGTACTTAAATATTGTCTGTATGAAAAGTTAAAACATTACAATCCCTTAGTTCCTTTCACTTGACCTTAAATAGTGGTAAAATGTTCTCGCATAAACTTATTTGCAAGATTTTTGAATGGCATGGCTTCTTAGAGATCATAATGAAAGTCATAGTGTCAAAATACAAAATTGCAGCAGCACAAAAGTATTGACTTTCAAATCTGTTTCATGAGAGCTTGTAGTAGTTCATGAAGGAACCATTTTGGTTCTCTTGTTCTCCAAAGCTGCACAATTCTGAACCTTTGCTTTTTTGCTAGCGGATGCTCATTTAGAGTGTAGTAACTAATCGGTAATAATGGCATATTACATGTAACCATTAGTAAATTTTATGAATTGATTTGTAATTCGTTGTCAGGTCTTTGAAATTAAGAATGTATGAAATGATTTACATTCACATCTACATTTATTCATTTTACAGAGGCTTTTATCCAAAGTGACTTTCAAGACATGCAGAGTACAAAACCAAGTAAATAGCCATTGAGGAGCTGATTATTACATAAGTGCCAATGTTAAGGTCAGTATCAGGTCAGGTTAGATACACCTGCAATTATTTGACTGATTTACGATGAAAAGTCTGAAAACTAGGGAATGTAAGATGTCGTAGCATTCGGCCATACCCGGAAAAACTGCTTGGTGGCTCATTGATACTTTAATTATCAGGTCCTTCTGAGCTTATTGTGCAGAGTGTAATTATTTTAAATAATTCACAGAGTTAAGGATCAAACAAGGTTCACGACCAAACAGCACCACCTCACCACCTCAGGAACATGGAAGACTTTGCGTGGCTTTGCTTTCTGCCCTTAACATTAAATATGTTATATTTAATTTTCATTTTTTGGCTCTCAGATAGATTCGACAGGAAGCTGATTCATCATTCACAACACAAGGATTACCACACTGTGCCGATCTCAATGGATTTTATTACATTGCATAAGTAAATGTTGAGCTTTTTTTCCTTTTTTTTTTTTAAATCACTCTATAAATGAGAGCATTTATGAGATGTTTCATGGGACCTGTTCAGGATGCCAACAAACAGCTTTATTTCACAGGTTTTCTCAGAATCACCTGTGGTTTAAATATCTGTGGTCTGAATATTGATTATCTTCCTCAGATGAAGATTTTGCATTCTAATGAATCTGATTCATGCACTGGACCAACTAGACTGCTGTTTTAAAATAGACAGGAAGGAAAAATGTTCACCCCCTCAGGAGTGCAGACTTTACATACCCTCATTCTCATTTAATTGTTTCCTCCAAAACAGATCTTAATTTTGTGGTATAATTGTGATTCTAAACAGGGAATATGACATGAAATATTCAAATCTTGTGTGTGGTGAATATCTAAGAATGAGTTGTATTTGTATTTAGGATTTGTCTGTCATTTACTCTTCAAGAAGACATTCCCTGGAATTTAAAAATAGCGTGGTACACACATAGATGAAAAGACAATCAATTTGTAGAGGTCTAGTCTGGGGAAAAAAAAAAAAAACTGACTGTCATTCATTTTCAAAGCATAGGGGTAAGACATTGAAGCCTATGTAGGACGTCAGTCAGGAGTTAGAGAACACTCAGGGAGACTCAGTGAGAGAGGAGAGTGGAAAACTTAGTGCATAAGTAGGTTTGCTTACCACAAACAGGTATTATGCCTTACGAACCTGCAGTCTGGGGGAACATCCCAAAGTGTGGATCAACTGTGATGCAGAGGGTGTAAGGTTTTGGCAGACCAAGACCCAATCGCAGACCCACGGTAGAATTAGGTTAAAATTTCTTTATTCAAAAATCAGGTGGCAATCTCAAAACAGTGTCCAGTCCAAGGTCTTAATCCAAAAATCCAGAGGGCCAACAAATCCAAATCGTAAGGCAAAAGAGTGGTTAGAAACAGGGTACAAACAAGGTCAAAGCCAGAGATCCACAGGGCAACCAAATCCAAAAACATAATTAAAACGTTATAATTCACAGAAAACAACACACACAGACTGGCAGAAGGAACTAAAGGTCACAATCTGACAATGAACGGGTACAAACACAGGACTTAAATACACCGAACAGTTAACAGAAAAGACAGGCCATTGGTGGAAACAAACCAGGTAATAATAGGGATCAGGTGGGAGGCGGGGACAGGAGTACGCAGGGGCAAACAGAAGCACATGGCAAAACCAAAACAAACAAAAGCACAAGGCATAACAATACACAGAGTGACCAGCAGGGCGGCTAAACTCCCCAATCCTGACAGAGGGATCTCATTCGAGTCTGTTCTCGACTGCTGCAACCACCAAATGTGCAGAGCGACCCAGGTCCAGAGAATGATTTTGTAAGATACAGACACCCATTGTATTGTAATGGGTGACATGATCAGTATTCACCATTCTGCATAATCACAGAGGTTGTGATTAATCAGCTGATGTCACGTTCTGGTTCCCTCTCTCTCCTCCTCTGCTGGTCATGTTTGTGTTACTTCCTGCTTTCCATTGCTTCCCCTCGTTAATTATGTCATTAGCTGCACCTGGTCTGGTTTATCTAGCCCTGTTCTGTTCTGTATAAGTATGTCTAGTTTTCCCTTGCTTGGTTGTGTGGAACTGAATTGTCAACACTGTTGTACATTCAAAGTCTTAAACGTGAACCTGTAAGTTTTTGAGGTCCTTTGTTTCATCCTGTTAACGTTCAAATGAAACCAAGCTAATCTGCACGCGCGTCCAGAACTTCCTTCAGCCTGTGACAGCTGATTTTGCTCTCCCTTGTGATACACCTAACTCCCAGAAGGCTTGTGTTCTGTTTTCAATGGCATGGTTTCATCATCGTTGTGAGGAAAACAGGCATGCATGATGAACTGAATGCATCAATCATAAACAATCAGATAGACCCTAAAATAAAATACAGATGACTATGAAAAAAAGAAAAAAAAAAGAAAAATAATGTTAAGACAGCCTTTGCCATCATCTAGGTCTGTATACCCAAGATCCTCTACTAATTGTTAATATAATTATGGCTGCAGTATGTTCATTTCATAATATCATTTACAATGTACAATTTCATTAGTGCTTACACACTGCATGGTTCAACTGAGTCCAACATACAGACGCACTAGACACTATAGAAACAGAAATAACGAGAGGAGCTAAAGAAGGAGAAACAGAGGGGGACCAGAGAGGGACCAGAGAGAGGGACCAGAAAGAGGGACCAGAGAGGGCGACCAGAGAGGGACCAGAGAGAGGGATGAGAGAGAGGGACCAGAGAGAGGGACCAGAGAGAGGGACCAGAGAGGGACCAGAGAAGGGCCAGAGAGAGGGGCCAGAGAGAGGGACCAGAGAGAGGGACCAGAGAGGGACCAGAGAGGGACCGGAGAGAGGGACCGGAGAGAGGGACCAGAGAGAGGGACCAGAGAGAGGGAGCAGGGAGAGGGACGAGAGAGAGGGACCAGAGAGGGCGACCAGAGAGAGGGACCAGAGAGGGACGAGAGAGAGGGACAGAGAGTAACAGAGAGGGCATGACAAGGCCTTGGTTTTGGGACTCATTCATGACATAGACAACGTTTGAACAAAATCTGAGACGGTTCTACAACAACCTGATCTGATTTGACATGGAATGACCCATATGTCATTTGCAATAGAGGAACTTCTGTCATTTTCATGTTTGAATGTCTTTATGCGTTGACAGGTATTAATTTGTAATGAAGGTACCCCACACTCTGGTACATTTTCATGACACCTTTACCCTTTCAAAACTGCTGTTTCTACCCATCTGTAAGTTTTAAATAAGCATGTCTTTAACTCCAGTTAACTGACTACCTCATCTAATCCTGTTTCCTACTGTGTAGAGCAGAGAGCAGCTCTGCCATCTTCCCCAGTGTTAACTGTAAATTGTATGTGAACAATCCAGTTTACCCAGCACTGGAGTGCCAAGCATTGCTTATCATTATTTTTTCTTGGTTTTCCTAATCGTGACTATTCCACATTTTTTTTCATTTTTCCTCTATATCTACAAGTACAAGTTGTGCATAATCATTTTGACATTCTGAGGAAAAAAAAAAGAAAAAAAGAAAATAGTGCTTAATTTTAATAGTCTTTGATAGTTAGCATATGTGTGTGAAACTATGCTATGGTAAGCAATTTATCGATAAGTTATCCTCTGAAAAAAAGGCAGAGATAAAATCAACATTAGCTGACGTCATTCTACCTGTTCTGAATAATAGTGGAGTGCAGTACTATTTTTCAACACTAGATGACAGTAGTTAAAATGCTCGCCGCACATTTACTACCCACTCAGGAGTGCAGTACTATCTTACAACGCTAGATGACAGTATGCGGTTTTTTTGTCGCTATAAACGAAAAGCAGTGCGTGCAGACATCCTTCAGAATTTAGCCGCATACCTGGAATTGTGGCTAATTACACTTCGCTATTATTCATTAACAGTGCTTAATTAATTACCAATAAATGGTGTTTTATTAATTCACAAGCTCTGCTTAGTGAGTCTAACAGATTCATATGTGAGAGCTTTAGTAAAAAGAGGTATAACAAATGAGAAGCAACAGGTATAAATTTGCATGGCTGCATATGAAATCAATTAGTGCTTATCCTAACTGTAGCAGAGATTTTGCCTGCAGGGTAGAGAACAGCATCTACCTCACCATCATGGCAGTTCAAGGGATCAGGTCAATGAAAAACAAACAAACAAACAAAAATACAACCCCCCCCCCCCCCCCCCCTCAAAAAAAAACCCCAAGACATTTTGGTTGACCTAATAAAGCCAGTCTTGAATAACCACACACACACGCACACACCCCTATGATCTGAGAGTACTGACTGTACTAGCCTGTAAAGACCAACAGAGCAAATATTTATGAAGGGTAGGTTGCTGACACTGGTGGATACAGCAAACAAACAAACAAGCCAACACACCAGTCAAAAAGTCGCCTTTCGTTGCAAAGATACAAAGATTAAATGGGACTGAGATATTCTGGGAGTTACACTCTAGAGGAAGTTTGTAGTCTAATGTTGTGCTTGCCTAATGGACGTGACATCTGCATATATTTCTCTGACTCATATGGAGAAATATGAGATAAATATATTTATCTGATTCTGATAAGGAAAAAATATAAACTGTCAAAATATCAGTATCTTTAGATCTTGATGAATGGGCACCAGCCATGATCATTAGATATAACCATATTCATCATCATGAATCATGACAGTCAGTGTCTCCAGCTTGGGACAAGAATGGATTTGTCCAAGTGTGACTGCGTCATTTCCAAACAAAGTAAGACCCCCCCCCCCCAGACACACACACACACACACACACACACACACACACACACACTCTCAACCATGACTGTGTACTGTGTCTAATATGAGCCAAGCCTGTAATTAATGTGCCTAACCTTCCATTTCAGAGATACTGGAACACTGGAGAGAGAGAGAAAGAGAGAGAGAGAGAGAGAGAGAGAGAGAGAGAGAGAGAGAAGCAGCTTCTTTCAATGAAAAAAGTGAAGAAAGTGCATTAAACCAGGAGGTTTGCCAAGGCTTAAACTGAAAACTCTCTACGACTTGTCATAAGAAACTGCGATAAAGAAGTGCTGATAGTGTAGATGTTTCCGGAAAGTTGGGGAGTGGAGCAATGCAGGAAACATCTATTATTAAAATGCTAAGCAGGAGGAGAGATTGCATGAAGTAGACACAATGTCTCCCTGCTGAATTACTTATTTATCATACCTTTACTCTCACAAATACGTTTAGAAACAAATAAAAAAAAAAGATAATAATAACATTAAAAATAATAGAATAATATCTCCAGCACAGTAAGAGCAATGTCTCTGGAAATGACTAACACGTGTCTCGAATACACAAATAAATGAACAGAACAGACCACTACATCCAGCCAGCACCCACTAAAAGAGGTTTTATACAATTCATAGAAAGCTACAAGAATGAATATCCAGAGTTTAATTGTGTCGGATTCACCTGTGTCCCTCTCCTGCTTTGTGTAGCACACACAGGTGCACTCACTGACTGAAGCAGCCTCCGCTCTGGAGGCCGCGGCTGAGTGGAAGTATTAAAATCACAATAGAAAGTCAAGAAAGCTGTGGCATCCAAACAGATGAGACCTCTTCTACGGCCTGAAGATCTGGGCTAAGATTCACTCTATGAGTAAGTCAAGAGAGTTTATAATACCTGAACACATCATCCCTGAGAGGAGGGTATTGTTCTCTGTCTATCTCCATCTGCCTGTCTTTTTCTTTCTGGAATAATTTCCGAATCCAATTTATTTTGTATCCCCCCCCCCCCCCCGCCCCTTTCTGATGTATACACCTTTTTTGTGCTGGTTGTTCAAGATGTACTGTGATTTTTGTCTACCCTGTCATTAGTCCCCGATCATGTTATGATGATGAGAACGGGCTAAGCTTTGCGAGTTCTAACCTCTAACTTCAGGTTAGTATCTTTCGTACGTTGTTAAAACACATTGTCTATGAAGTCATGCTAATATCTTTCACAATTCAACTTCATTTTTATTTCATTTGATTTTTTCATCTCTGTCTGCCAGGCAGTACCTGACTGTGAGGTTTAGCAATAGTAAAATATAAAAGGGTGTTCTAATCTTTGTGGTAATGGACACTGTTTCTTTACTACATTTCCTGAAACATATTACTCACTTATTCAAAAAGCATTATTCAGATACATTATTCAACACATTATTCAAAAAGCATTTACAAAATTATACATTTTCAGGAACTAACAAGACATTACAGTTGCTATGTTAAACTATATACCTGTATAAATTTGTTGATATTTGTTGTGTGATTTGTGGTGATAGATTAAAATCTCATCTTTTGTCTGCCTTGTTGTGTTTGGGCTCAGACTGACTGATTGAAAAAGACTAAAAACAGACTCTGATGAAACCCTAAACGTAAACTGTAGGATTAGAGTATGAGAGAATCTGACCTTGCAATTCATATGAAAGAAAGATGGCAAAAAAGCAACAAACAAACAAAAAAACTATATATCTCATGTACGCACGCACACGCACACACACACACGCACACACATGCACGCACACACGCACGCATGCACACAAACAAGTACGTACACACACACACACACACACACACACACACACACACACACACACACACAATGAAAACAGGAATAGAATTTTGATATTTCAGGATAGGTCTAGGAATAAGGAGTTTATATCAGAGTTTCTTGCTGGTTGACTGTTCAGAGCTGATTAAAATCTTGCCATAAGTCAGTAGTTGGAGAGCGTTCTAAAAAAGAAAAGAAAGAGGGGGGGGAGGGGTACCAAGTGTAAAAGCTTACAGCAGCAGTCACAGAATCCCTGTAGGTTACTCTTCACAGTCAGGATTATGGAATGTGTGATCTCTGACCTTTGGCCTTCTGGCTTACTCGTATTTCCGGACTATTCTTTGGCTCAGTGTAACCAGCATGGTTATGTAAATAGAGAAGTATTCCACTTACAGTCTCACTGAAAGTCCAAATGGATTCACATATAAATGCAACCTGATAGAATTATGTGATGTCACTGAGATTTAGAATGATCAGCATTTCATATTTATCATAAGACTGTGCATACAAATGAAACATTTAATATTTATTTAATATTTTAGTATAACCAAGGAAAATTGTAATTTTTTTCTGAATTCAAAATGTCTCTCTAAAACCGTTCAAATATAATCATTTGACAAGGATTTTGCTTCCATTAGGTTTACCTTGATGTAATGAAAGATTCAAAAATAATCACCTCACAGATCCTACGAACCATTTCCTCTTCAAGCCAGCTGAACACTCTCGTGTTCTCTCTCTCTCTCTCTCTCTCTCTCTCTGACTCTCTCTCCTCCCCCATCTCTGTCAGACACACACACACACACACACACACACAAAATCCAATAAGCTTCGCCTTGGTTGCCTCAGAGTTGACCTTTTTCGGCACGGAGATTCTTCTTTCATCACATTATCACCTCTAGAGTCGTCTGTGAAGAGGACTCCTCACTACCTCAGGTTATTGCAGTAAGAGGAGCTACCTCCTCCTCTTCACTTTCTAAAGTCTCTGAAACAAGACATTTCTCCCGGAAAATGTCAGCACAGACACAGATATAATTTCAATGGGATATAATAAAGGAAAAGAAAAAAAGAAATTTTTAAGATGTCTGAAAAATCCTCTAAGCGCTCACATTATCTCTGACACTTCTGAAATAGCACTAAAACTGCACTGAGTTTTGGAGTAGTCTTAGAAATGTATAGCAATGAAGAAGTTCAACTTAACTTTCTTCCCTGTGGCCTGTACAGCTAAGAAAAACCGACAAGTCAGCCTGGCAGAACATACTCTGGTGACTCACAATGATTAACAAATAGACCAAGTGACAGATATTTAATCAACCAGACAGAATCTTTATTCTTTCAGTTAAGAGGCAATCTTTGCTACTTGGCTGTAGCAACCCAGGAAAAGTCTTAACAAACATTACCCATAAAAATGGACCCTGCATGATTTGTGATAATGGCTGAATTAAACTTAAAATCCGTAATTTAAACGCATTTTAACAAAAGAATGACTCTTTCCTCATTAAAAAGGTTGTAGGGTCATGACATGAATTGGATATAACTTTTCTAAAAGGGTTTAAGTATATTTAGAGTTTAGGTATACTTCAAAGAGAGGCTAAAGGCAACAAGCTAACAAGCTAACAGGGTTTAGAGGTAAAATACATGTCCACATCAAGCCTATCTCATTTCCTCTGCAGCATTAGGGGCATATGGAAACTCATAAAAAGTAAAATGCCTCCGACTTTCTATTGCTGAGGTATAAGAATTTTTTGTGTGAATTTGTGCTGCGAGAGAGACAGCGGAAGATGCATACACACGCCGTTTCATCCCGACAGGCCGAACCTGATCAATTTGTGTGGCTGAAATCAAATTGAGAGATTAAGATTGACTTTCAGGGACACTCTCTATCCATTATAGACTGAAGCCACTGTTAAACCCCACAACTCCAAAATGTTTAAATGTACACTGCTGTGTTCAGTATTTCCTGATAGTTTCTTCCCAACACCAGAGAGTGTAGTGAAAAAAAAGAAAAAAAAATTGAATCTCTCACTCAAACTCATACCCTGTTGTCATCGTGGATGTAGATGTATCTTCCATGACTGGCAGTTAAACGGATTTGAGAAATAGGAAATTAAGAGGATTGCATCAGATTTGAACAGACTGCTGACTCCATTCCACCTCTGGTACGTCCTCACTGACCATTTTTCAATAGAACTAAAGAAAACTGGTCATTTTGAGGTTAGGGAATGGGGTTCTCCTATTGATGACCAGTGAGGAAAGGTTTACTCTTATTTTTGTTCCCATCTAATTACCACAAACAATTATAAAGACACAGATACACTAATTGAACTCAATTGTTAAAAGAAAAACAAAAAACCCCCAAAAAAACCAATGCATACAATGGCGATTTGATATTACTATCACAATTTTACATTTACTTTATGTGCAGTGTAAATTTCCTTAACATATTTGGTGACAGTTTGACAGTTTGATGCATATTAGTTTGTCAAAAAAAAAAAAAAAAAAAGTAAACAAACAAATCAATGCCGTGATGTGAAGGCTTGTGGGAGGAGATCTCATATACCTTGCCGTCGATGAGGAGCATTGTGCTCCTGTAATTGAAATGCTCCACAGAGCTATCGCAGAGCGTGCATTGCGCCCAGAGAATGAATCGATGGAGCAGTGGTGTCGTTCCTGTGGCTCTGGATGCAGTGTGTATTTGCTTTCTCTCATTTACGTTTATTCGATTCTAAGTCCGCTTTGCTCCCTAATCCGATGGAAAGAGCTTTGCACTGTTTTTTTTTTTGATGTTTTTTAATAGCCCCGTAGGCCACGTCGGAGCAAAGAGAATTTTAAATGGTTCGTCAACGGGTTCGTACCAGCCGAGGTAAAAATACGGGCTTCTAAAACACCGTTCTAGAAGTAGAACAATATTTTCTCACACCTGATGACTTACTTGCTTAATATATTACAACAAATGGAGACTTCAACATTTTTGTGCAACGAGTAATAACTATTATTGACTGAACCTTGGGATTAACTAGTCTTTATTACATTATCAAAACTATTTTATTTTATGGATTCAAAATTTCATATTGTGCAAATTCTTGCCAAACAGTCATGTCTACATGTGTTTTATGCGGCTCTTGTGTAATATTGTGTGGGTTGAGATAATGCAGTGCAACATATAGCTATAAATGGCGGCACGCAGTGGGTAGCGCTCTTGCCTCACAGCAAGAGGGTGTCGGGTTCGATTTCCGGCCGGGCGGCCTGTCCTTTCTGTGTGGAGTTTGCCTTGTGTCTGCAAGGGTTTCCTCCCACAATCCAAAGACATGCAGGTTAGGCGAATTGGAGACACTAAATTGCCCCTAGGTATGAATGTGTGTGTGACTGTGTTTCTCTGTGCGTCTGCCCTGCGATGGACCTCCGACCTGTCCAGGGTGTTTCCCTGCCTTTTGCCCTATGAGCGCTGGGATAGGCTCCAGCACCCCCCATGACCCTAATCAGGATAAGCAGCTTAGATAATGAGTGAGTGAGTGAGTGAGTGAGTGAGTGAGTGGTTTGAGCATATATTCCTAAAAGTAGGAACAGATCAGAGCATTTTTTATATCCCAAAGAACTATGAGGTAAACAATCCATAAACGGACCAGAACAGGTTGTCGTATATGTCTTAATATGGGAGTGTGCAATCCTACACTTCTAGCTTTTGTAACAGCTTTGTTTGTCTGAGTGGGGAAGATAAACAAACTGTGTTCTTCACAGGTGACTTGCCTGTTAGAATCACAACTGTGAATTTCATTTGCACATCACAGAAAGTTCTGCCTTTACAAAAAGTCGAGCCAACATTCGCTTTTATGCCAGTGCATGTTCACAGCTGTTGTGTAACTCGGGTCAGGTTTTGTACTGTGCCATGATGTAGTGAAAATGTACCTTTCGCACTGCTATAGCGCTTGTTTGTATAAGCGCTAGCCGGCGCCCAAAGCGGCTAGCGTCCTCTGGGAGATCAGTATAGAAATTCTGCTGGCAGTGCTGCCAAGCCAAGCTGTGAACAAAGTTAAACACAGCCACATACACACCATTTGCATAAAACCTCATGCATTATTCAGAGCCCAGATCCAACTCGCACGCTGGTAACTCAAGGACTGTATAGATGCTCCAGCTGGACAGGCTTCAGTGCTATGGCTACAATACATGTATAATGATACAGCTACAATGCATTTATAATGATACAACTACAATACATTTAAAAGGACACCGCTGCAGTCCAGTACTGTGTGATTTTAATTTACTCAGCATGTTTCTAGGATGTGTTGTATAGTTTGATTTAAAAAAAAAAAAATGACTTCATTGCACTGACTCCATGAAACGAAACAATGTCTGCAAAGAAACTATTCATGCCCTGTAGAAGTCTTAGAGAGAAGCCTTGGTGTAGCAGCGAAATGATTTTGTTTCAGCCAGGTATGGTCACAGAAAAGAAGAGGATGGATGAGTATTAAAGAACAAGTGATGAAGGAAGAAGAGGAGAGAGCGCGGAGAAACAAAGAGAAGATGGAGGCACTGTTTTCCAAGGTTCAGGCACTCCTTAATGGCCTCGAAATGCTGAAAGCATGTGTTTTAGTGCAAGATCTCTGGCAGAGCTACAGAGTGATGCAACTCCGTTGGATATTAGCGCTAATAGATTCTGCACCATACACAGAGAGAGAGAGAGAGAGAGAGAGAGAGAGAGAGAGAGAGAATGGGGCATAAATTACAGTACATAGGCCTATGGGTTTGCTGTGCAGTTATGGGAACAGAGGGATACATATTCAAAGTTCATTTTTTTTGACCGCGGGTCTGGCAAAACAAACTAATTAACTACAATAGCAGCTATAGTCCTGGAGGCGTGCTTATTTTGTGAGGAGTTTTTGTTTATTATTCATGCTGGTGATCATTTGAGAGAGGAACAGAAATGTGTTTGTCATCAGATTCTAAGGGCAAAAGAGGTTCGTCCGTGAACATGTGTTTTATTTTAAAGTACAGGGGTGATCAATAAACTAGATGATAATTGATTTTAAAGGAACGCTATGGTATGTTGGTTTACAGGTACAGTAAAGACTGCAATGTCTATTTAGGATTCACGCAACGTTTCACACCAAAACAGTCTCTGGTGTGTCTCACTGAAAAATTACTTCCTGCTAATTGAAACCATTGCTATGGAAATGAAAAAAAAAAACAAACAAACAAAAAAACCCCAATGATGGCCGGCCTTCTGTTTTCCTCATTCAAGGCAACATAGTTTGCAAGAAGAAACCGTACTCTACTGACTAAAATGTGGATGACCACAAAATTCAGCACAATTTTGAAACCGTTTTACAGAAACGTCGAAAAGCGTTCCTGACGGCCATCTCTTTAAATGCTCAGATCCAATTTTGCTGTGTGAAAGCCAAAGACACTTTTCATAAAGTGAATATTAAGAGGGTCTACAGCCTATTACATAATGTATGGAATAATTCCAAAACGTTTGCGCGGAGATGTCAGCTGCATCGTTGCTCAGCATTATCGAATCCTCCGGAGGCACGGACCTCGTGGGGACACAAATCAGAACCCCTCTTATCTGTCTCGTTATCGTTTCGCATCCATTGCTTTGCTTGGGTTCCAAACAGAGAAAGAGCAACAACGTTGGAATAGTTGAGAGGGAACGTCAGGGGGGACTGGAAGCCTGCTGACTCCGGTGATTACGTGAGTCTGAGAAAGACCCTCACTTCCTTCTTAGCTGGCCGCGGATGAGTCTGACGTGGCAGGTCATCAACACACACGGAATACAATGACTGTCTAAACACCACTGTAAAGTCACTTAGCGCCGAGTCATAAAAACACACAGACAACAGGCGGGGCGTGGATACAACCCATCAGTGTTTTAGCAAATGGACAGAGGAGTGTAGACAGAAGCACTTTTCCCTTCCAGGTACAGCGAAAGATTTAATCACCCTAAATCTCTCTCTTAGGTTTCTACATCACAGAATGGCCGTTTAAGCGAAGGTGAGAGGAGCATGCTTTCTGAGATGACTAGCCAAGCCTAACACTGTATTCACACCGTGAGTGTAGCAACACATTTGGAGGAGAGTTCTTTCCACAACACGACAAGGGCATTTGACAAGGATAGCATAAGATTCCTCTCCGCAAAGGATACACCTCACTGCTTTTCGATTAAACGGAGAAAGAGAAAGTGAAAGAGAGAGAGAGAGAGAGAGAGAGAGAGAGAGGGAGATGATGTAGGGTACAATAATCAGAGGGTTATGCACTGGCAATTTGTACCTAGAGTCATCCTTAGATAACAGATTATAGCTCACTGTAAACGGATGGGCAGCTGTTTTATTTATTTATTTATTCAAGTGTTTATTCTGCTAGTCCATGTTACATTATGATTTAATGTATTAAGTTTGAAGTACCTGCCACAATATTGATGGCAAAGGACTGTTATTTTCCCTGTGGACTTTTAAAGTTGTGAAAAGTTGCTGAAAGCAGTTATCAAAGGATATATATTCATATATTTATACGTATTTTTTCATGTTCCCTTTTGTGTCTACCTGAGCACATCTCTGTTTCCCATGAGTGTTTCCATGCTTCACAGAATTACCAGGGGAGTAAAGCTGTGTTCTTACAGCTTTACTCGTTTCAACCTTTCCTCTTTCTCTCATTCCATCTCCCTCCATCTGTCTCCCTTGGCTGGGATGACACCCATATGTCCACTGCTGGAAAGAGATCCAGAGACTGTCGTACCCTGGACCTGCACATCAAAGTCCGGGCATGAGCTCTCAGCACCAGAGAGACAGCTCCCAGAGAGAGAGCCTCTTTAATATTAAGTCTCCATACAGCCCACTCAACACACTCAGACACAGATACACACACACACACAAACACACATATAAGGATACATTCATACACCATCTCTCTCTCTCTCTCTCTCTCTGTCTCTCTCTCTCACTCTCATACCCAAACACACGCACACACACACACACACACACACACATAAAGATACATTCATACACAATCTCTCTCTCTCTCTCTGTCCCCCCTTCTCTCTCTCAGATACACACACACATACACACTTTCTCTCTCTCTCTGTCTCTCTCTCTCACTCTCATACCCAAACGCACGCACACACACACACACACACACACACACACACACACACACACACATAAAGATACATTCATACACAATCTCTCTCTCTCTCTCTATCTCTCTCTGTCCCCCCTTCTCTCTTTCTCTCTCTCAGACACACACACACATACACACTTTCTTTCTCTCTCTCTCATTTTCTGTCTCTCTCTCTCTCACACCCAAACGCACGCACACACACACACACACACGCAGATGCACAAGCACACACACAATCCTAACTGTCTGCCTCGCAAAAAAGCAGTGGAGAACTAGACAAGGCATAGTAAAAATTTAAAAGGTAAGCCTTCATACTCAGTGTGCCAACAGCAGTAAGAGGTGTCAGTGCTGATCAGGTCTGTTAGTGACCAAGTCATGGTTTTATGAATCATTTATGGATTAAACAAAGCCAAACACCAGCGTGCTATTCTCCTATTATGACACATACTTTTCTTATGAACGACTGCTGAGTTCTCGGGGTGAGAAGTCCAATGTGCTGACGTGAGAGTGAGGTTTGCGTGTGCGTCAGGAAGACCCTTGGGTCCTCGGCTTTCGCAGGTAACGGCGTCCGTAACGTTGTCATTTACCAGCCGGTCCTGTGAGTCCATTGCACCCTGAAGGGAAGGAGTTATCAGAGAATGAGTGCACAGAAAAATGAAAAACAACGGTGTGTAATTCACAACATGCTTCATTCTGAGACCTCTCACATTATGTTTCATTTGATTGAGTCGTCACATCTGTGTGTGTGCGTTGCAAAGCCGTCACTCGTCGCAGGGCCAAATCGTGTTCTCACACAGCAGCGAAAGTGCAGAGGTAAATTTAAGAACAGGAAAATATTTATTTAGGAAACAAAACAGGGAGAAATTGTTGAGGCATGCATATATATATATATATATATATATATATATATATATATATATATATATATATATATATATATGTGCGTGTTTATTGAGTTTTCAGTTTAGAAGCATCAATATGAATGAGAAAAGCAACACACATCGTCGACGAAAGAAAGATGAAATCAAAACAAAAGAAAACAAGACAAAACATCTTGGTTCACAGACACACACATCTAAACAGGTAAGTGATTCAGGAATCACATAAAATACAAATGAAATAAAAATAAAAATAACAGCAAGCTAAATATGCTTGTATCACACAAGTCTATACTACATAAACCCTCTTATAGGAACAAGTAGAGATATCTAAACCAATATATATGACATTAAAGGCCCCCATGTTTTCTGAAACACATTGTCTTCACAATGTAACATGCATGTCAAATAATCCAATGCTACATATTCAGGTATGACCTTATGCTGACATGTTTTAGATGTCTGTTATCCAGTTCAAAAGAATGCATTTTCTTACACGGAATGTTAGCATTTTATAGAGTATCCCTCTATATTTATCAGTAATAAAGACATTCAGTATCCAAAGTAACATGCATAGTGGACCACACTCTAGAGTAATGGATAAGATCTTATTACAGTTTGTCTGTATTGCTAAAACACTAAACCTCATTCTCCTAACCAAATTCTCAGTGGCCTGAACCCATTTATTGAATTGATCACTCTTTTGGCAAAACCAATTTTTACCCAGTTAGATACATTTTGCAGATTTCATTTACTCTTTTTTGCAAAGCCCTAAAGATATTCTCACTCACTAAAACACATTTTGCACTGTGATGCACTTGTGATGGACAATGGTAACCACAAGCGGCAGAAGTTAAACACAGTCACAGCACAAATGTCATAGCTTAGACACAACGATTCAAAATTGTTCACACTTGTTGCTAATGTCATGATGAAGCCAATATAAGTCAGTTCGGAATGCACAGGGTGAGCTGAAGGTTTATACCAACAATGGATGGAAACAATCTGAGAGACAGAGGAGGAAGAGTGCGTGTAAGAGGTGGTGTACGAGGAGGAAGAGGAGGAGGATGAGAAAGAGCAAGACCAAGACCAAGAAGGCCAGAGGACGTCATCTACATCACAGGCAATGTTCTCCCTAGCCACGCAATGAGGGAGAGACCCTCTGGTGTGCTGGTTCCAGCCTTGGCAAGACTCCACACCTATGTCAGCACAGGCCAATTCCATGGCCAGTAGAAGATTTTCCATGGTATAGGGTTTTCGGTCACATACCCTTCACTGCCGTGCAGAGGAAAACTCTTCTACTGGGTTGAGGAAAGGGGAGTATGGTGTTAGGTAAACATTTATAAATCGCTGGTTGATGTCGAACCACTCCCCGTATCAGGACACCGCTGTGAAAACTGACGTTGTCCCAAACTATGACACAGACAGGATGCTCTGCCTGCTCACGCCCAGACAGGACACCCTGAAGACCACCCAGAAATGTAAGAGGATGCCGGGTGTTATATGGCCCCAAGGTGGCATGACGGTGGAGAACCCCACAATTACTTATGGCTGCACAAACTGCCACGTTGCCACCACATCTTGTCAAGGCTCGATCCGGCAAACCAGAGAACCTTGCCTGTGATGTAGATGACGTCCTCTGGCCTGACCCAGCACAAAGACTTGATGCTGAGGCGGAATGAATCACTTGTTGACTTTGATTTTGCAGTTACATTTACAGTGTACTGTAACGTGCTTTTCATTTCCATTTCATCCCTGTCCTTTGGACTTTTGCAATATTGCATTTTTACCATTTGCAAGACCTGAATCCACAGACATTCAGTACTGTATTGCTTGCAGTACTTACAATATACAATATCTAAACTGTGTTACTGAGTTGTGAATATTTGTTTTGGAAAACACAAAATGCATTTACTTTATTATAAACAATAAACATTTTTTTTTCTGAAGCTACACACCCTGAGCACTGTGTTTTCCATTTTTTGATGTAGTGTGTAATGAATGCTCCATAGCGTTTTTATTTTGACTGGCTTTGTATATGATCTGAAAAGATTGTTTGTTTTTGAGCACAGATAAAACTGTTTTGAGGCGATTGTTTGATTTTGCAAGAAGAGTCAGAGGTTTCGTGAATATAGTTTGAAAATTGTGTTTTGTGTTTACAGTTTTGAGAAAAGGGTGGAAGCTCTCAAGAAATGTGTCTTAGCAATTGTGAAAAACAGTAATTACCCGCCCTATAATCAGCCAGAACCTCTGTATTTTAAAACCACAGGCAATGGGTGAGAGTACCTGTCTCTGTTTTGCACTTGGACACTGGAGTTGAACGGCTTTTACTATGTTACACACACTCCAGGCTCTCGCACTCTACCAAGCATCATCCCATTCCTCATCCGTAACCTCTACCTTTAGGTGAAAGGTACTTTCCATACTCTTTGAGTGTGTACTGTAGAAAGAGTTTATGGAGTTGCCCAGCTGTAGTAAGTAAATCTGCCTCTCTGTGTGAGAGATGCTTTGGTGAGAAAGGACTGTAGTGTCCCCCTTAAGACAATCCCTTATCTGTAAGTAGAGGAGAAGTCCTGTTTTTGAATGCTGTGTTTTTCTGTTAATTAGCTAAACGACGTTAAAGTGGATCCCTCTAATAAAGTCATACAGATTAGTGAGCCCTTTAGCTGCCCACACCCCGGAACCAACGTCTGTTATTCCTGGTGAGAAATCAGGGTTATCGCATATTGGAGGGAAGATAGAGGTGATTTGAGATCTAGCCTCTAATCCTAATAGTCCATCTAATAGTCCACCATGCTTTAAGGTTGCAAACTGCTTCAGAGATTTAAGCTTTTGCATAAATAATAAGTTCGTTACATGCAGCTTTCTATATTAAACCGTAGAGATGTGGGCTTATTCTGCACCCAGTCAGCTGAAATGCGCAGGTGAGCACTGAGTTGATATTTGCAGATGTCAGGGAGGTCAAGACCTCCCTCAGAAGATGAGGGACATAACGTGGCTATTTTTGAGGCATGGCTTCTTCTTAGCCCCTATGAAGAAACTAAAGCAGCCATTCAGATTTTTGATAGTTTTATGGGAGAGGATAACTGGAATCATCTGAACTGGATATAGCAACCTACGGAGAATTTTTTGAAAAAGCAACACGACCCAACCAAGAAATAGGGGGCACATTCCATCTCTCTAAATCCAGTCTAACGCGTTCAATTGGGGGAACAAAATTTCTTCTACAGTACATTTGGTCAAAAATGGATGTTATATATATATTCTCAAGTATATCAAGTCCTCTGGGGACCATTTGAAGGGAAAGGGAGATGAAGTTTGAGGTTTTTCATTTAAACTACCTAAGGGCATAGCTTCTGACTTTATTCTGTAACGTTAAAAAGCACTGAACTTGTTAATGGTCTCAATAAGAGTGGAAATGGATACCTCAGGCTTAGTCATAAAAGATCAGGACTTCATCAGCATAAAGTGTAATCCTATGCTTTCTGTCTGCAATGGTTAGGCCATGTATGTATGTGAGGGTTTGTCCTACTGCCTCGCCCAGCTGCTCTATGGCTACGGCAAACAGTCGAGGTGAGAGAGGACAGCCCTGCCTCATATCTCTCCAAACGTGGAAACTGGGAGATCGTAAACCATTGGTAAGCACTGCAGAAAGAGGATTTTTTTATAGACTGACTTGATCCATCTAATAAATTGTTCACTTAGCCCAAATTTAGTTAATGTTGAAGCATATCTCAAGTATGACACTCAAGCAATAAGGTATAGATGTTGTTACTAGATAGTACTTGTGAGGTTTAATAAGCCTGATTTAATAAAGAGACCTTTGGCAAAAAAGTTGTTTTATTCTTAAATTTGAATAATCACAGAAAGATGTTTTTGATGATTTAGATTGTGGTATAATAAAATGAACAGAGAACAGGTGGCACTTGGTAAAAACACTTTGAAAATCTAAATTAAAGAATGTAATGTTCACATCACTGCGCCTCCTCGTGCAGACTCCAGTGTGAAGAAAACAGCTGCTCAGATCAGAATGATCATTTGTAGGGGAATTGGTGCCTCATCACAGAAATCAGTATTCGATCTACTGATGGAGGAATGCAGCTCTGCTTCAGTGCTCCAGAGTTCTGTTTAATCAATTCATCATTCATTTGAATTTGGTTGGGAGACTTTCATATGTATGTATGTATGTATGTATGTATGTATGTATGTATATGTGTGTGTGTGTGTGTGTGTGTGTGTGTGTTTGTGTGTGTATATCTGGGGATTTGTGTTGAACCTCAGTTTTCATCATCTAGCACAAGGGTGTTTGCGGCTTGCTTATGATAGAATCGTTCAGGACTCAAAGGGGCATGTACATGTACCTCAGGAAAGATCGAGTTGAACTTGGTGGGAGTTCATCAGAGAACACAGGCTGCTGTCTGTCCCACCCACTTCACTTCACAGCTGTTTAATTAGTGTCCTTCCTGCTTCCTCACAAACAGCTGCCTTTGGCTTCCGTTAAACGTGCTTCATCGCGTAATGCTTTCATAAAAGCAATCAATCCAATATTATATTAACACACTTAAATCAAAGGTAGTCAGAGCAAACAAGACTCAAACACTTTGGCTAGTGTCATGATTAGGTGGCGTGTATTCCTACAGGGGGTGAACTCACAAAGCTGTTAATGGGTCGTTAATAAAAAACACTGTTTATTTTTTGCTGAGTGTTAAAGCATTTGCAATTGTTTAACAAAAATGTATTCTACTTAACTAAAAAGTTATGCAATACAAGTTTGAGGCAAAAATATACTCTAGAATACCACTATAACAAGGAACTGTGATTCATGGACACAAGCAAACAAACAAAACAAACAAGCAAACAAACAAAAATCTTGGTGAGAATTCAAAGCATCGGTGAGCTATAAAAACGCAGTGTACGTTTTGTATGTTAAACATGCAAAAAGCCCTTTAAATGAAAGAACGTAATGAGGTCGTTCTTGATGTGAGTTTTTACAATGCAAAAAAAAAAAAAAAGCAGTTGTGAGTCATTGGTGGTGCATTAAGTGCAGTACACGTTCTGTATGTACCCTTCAGACGGACGAAAGTAAGAACGTAATGTAGAGTTCTGGAGGTGAATTCTCCTACGCCGGAAGCCATTTCCTGTGATAAACATGCTCGTGAATAATTCACGCAGCCATCGGAGGTGTTTGTTCAGGAGAAAATCACCCTCAATTGCGGCATTAATCTTCTTCCATGACAAAGGCATTCGTAAAATGTGCAAAAGCACCGTTTTCCCAAAATAGACACGCTCCATCATCGGTGACTCCGTTTCAAATCCTGCAGCCAGCCGCATGCATTTCCACCGACTCCCCTTAAACATGAATCACAAACACAGCTTCAGCACGAACAAACACAGTGTTACACTTCAGCGTCACTTTCAGTGACATATTGAGTGACACGTCATTATCAGGCTGAATACAGAGTGACAGACACACCTAGTGTGCATTCAAGCATTCATCGGCAAGGATGACATGTGTCGAGTTGTGTGTGTCTGTGTGTATGTGTGCATGTGCATGCATGCAGTGAACAGAATACCGCCAACAGAGTGCTGACATGTAATGTCATACATCCCCCAGACAGTGGGATGTCTTGCAAAAGTTCCATTGATTAGTCACTACCTGACATCTATGGGATCTGTGTGAGTCTCTCTCTCTCTCACACACACACACACACCCACACATACACACATACATACATAGACTGAATCTTTATCTCTTTAGCCTGACATCATTCATCTTTTTGAGCAGACCTGGAAGAGGATTTTTATTTTCTTGCTTCCCAGTGGGAATAAAAAGAAAGACTGAAAAAAACCCCATATTAACATATCTGAGAATATTCATTGATTCTCCAGCTCACGAATGAGCCTCTCAGCAATGCAGATGTGCTCTGGTTCCCAGCTCAGGATTCTGCGTCTGTCTGTATCATCAGTAACCTGGGTGTGTTATGAAACAGCCACACCATCAAAAACCCAGGGGGATTGGGAAACCAGATAAAGCCGTAGAAAGGACCAGATTATTTCTGTCA
The DNA here is from genome assembly GCF_902362185.1 of Chanos chanos. Taxonomy (NCBI): domain Eukaryota; kingdom Metazoa; phylum Chordata; class Actinopteri; order Gonorynchiformes; family Chanidae; genus Chanos; species Chanos chanos. The sequence continues at coordinate 34,393,197 of NC_044504.1, read as the reverse complement.
TAGGTTAAACAGACGCTCCAACCTTTTTCCCTCCTGGCTCTCTCACAGTTTATCACCTGTATGCACTGTGCAATATGACCAATGAGGTATCACATTCATTTTACTTAGTTTTCATAAGCAATTGTGCTGAACAGTCTCTTTAGTTATGTTTAAACCCTAATTTAGGTTTTTTTTCCACTATGATGGACTTGTATGAATGTGGTCCCGGATTCATAGAGTCCTAAATGATTTTCGTCAGATAATGCTGATGGGCTAGTTTCGACCAGGGGTGCAGGTGTTATGCTCTAAACAAAAACAGACCACAATGTTGGCTTAATATGAAAACCAACAGAGATGTTTGGTTGAGGAAGTGTTGATATCAGTATTTTTCTCTTCCTTTCTAAATATGTGAATATCTGTTTCAGCCTCATTGAATATAAAACTGAAAAACAAAAATATATATCAAAAACCTAGTGTCTAAAGTGAGGTCAGTTGAATGATGCAGTCTTTTAGTGTGTGTGTATGTGTGTGTGTGTGTGTTATCAGTGGGGAATAGTACTTGTGAGTGTGCATTTGCATGTGTGTGTGTGTCCCAGCTATCCAACGGTTCTGCTTAATTGCCGACTTGCTTGCAGGGCAGTTTTTAATCCCTGAGTGAAAGTCAAGCCTTCTCCAACAATTAGAGCAAAATGAAACTGAACTGTGCCCAGCTGCATTTGTTAACAGGCAATCTGTTCACGCCCGCAGTCAGACCACCGGGACACAATGCCAAAGCCAAGTTACCGCAAATCAGCCAAAATAAAACATAAAACAGGGCAGACAAACAAACTTATTGATCCAAATTTGAGAGCAAACAATGACCAGCATCCTAATTACAAAAAGGACAACGCGACATTATATGAGAGCAACACTGCAGCTACAGAGCTAATAATCTGAAGAACAGAGCATTGTCATGCTCCACAACGCCTTAGGGACTGGCACAGATATGCAAAGCACCACTCGATTTATGTTTCCAAAATAGATAGCTACGCTTGTAAATTTATAGGTGTAGTTGAATATTTGAAACCTTATTATGTGAAGTACCTCTTCTTGAAAACGTAGGACACCCTGAACTTTTTTCTTATGATGCAGTAACGCTTGGGATGGTGTAATGACCGTTTTTTTTGTGATTATTGTCACAGGATGACGGCGTTGCTACGTACGTGACAAACCGAGAACTGTAATAATACACCCCTCCCCAAGTGCGTTACTGCAATTATAAAACTGACACACAGATGGAGGTTTTTTTTTTTTTTTTTTTTTTGATGGTTATCAGATATACTGATGCAGTACTGTTATGAGAAATGAAATTCGGCAAGTTTTATGGAGGTACATAAGATGAGTTGCTGCCAGGAAAATAGCCCACTTACGTTTCAGTGAGGTACCGTTGCCAGGTTACAAAAACAAAGTACTCATTGTTTTACAGAGCACTAAAAGGCATTCAGGTTAAAATGAAAAGTAGATTAGACTGAGTGCTGCAGTCGACGAATTGACATCAAAAGTAATTTGGACGGAACATTAAAATCACGGTGTTACGATCAGGAGCGCCACTGTTCGGAAAGATACATCTCTGGTGCAGCCACAGCTAGAGGTTCACAAATGAACGAAATATAGGACAAAACATCAAAGGACTCACAAAATGCTACAATATGATGACTATTACCGTTCAAACTAACTTGGGGATGGAATGTCACTTCAAACTTTGACGGATTCAGCCAGTGACTCCATCGTTCACTGGCGTTTGTCATTGTCTATGTCAAAAAAATCATACACAAACACATCATCTGAGCACACTGAGATAAGATTACCTGCAACTGAAATAAGATTGCCTGCAATTGATTTTTACTTTATCACTACCAATAGTGTCGACCTTAGTGAATGTAAAATCGTTCTGAAATGAACATCAAGAATTTGTACAACACTTGGCAATTTGCTGACGATTTGTGTCCTGACAATAGACATTTTGTTTTTTTCTGTTGCTTTGAACAGAGTGTGATCTTGGCTACTGTCTTCTCTGGAATCACGAATAAACATGAGTGAACTGTAATTTTTCTTTATTTGTGCTGCAGCTCCTGTCAACACACAGGTTAAGCAAAGCATGGTGATATATGTGAGACTACATACATGTATTGTGTTTGTGTTTGTTTGTGAATGAGAGAAAGAAAGAAACATCCTTATCAAGAAATGACACTTTGAACATTGGTTTAAATTTCTGCCTCTGTCTTTCCAGTTTAGGCTTTCGGGCTCAGATCTGTGTTTATGGTCAGACTGGATCAAAATGTCGGCTCGTTTAAACAGCCTCAGGCAGGAACATTATGGGTTTATGCATTCACCATATAATTTATAAAAGAGTAATGTTAGTCAAAAGTGTAGTCATTAATCCCTGTCAGGTTATTTCATCGCCGTATTATCTTGCCTGAGATGTGAAGTCAGAATGAGATATAGGCCTATATTCCTCTTTTGAAAGTGAACTGTGATCGGAGCGAGATCACTAACAAGCATCTCACGAAACCAAACTCTACGTTCCGCTCCGGTCGGCAGTCGCCGACACGATGTGAGCGGTGCTTGCTTAGTTGGATGGAGATTCAGATCGTCTCTGTCAGTATCTGTCGTGGCCGTGTTCTGCTCAGACTGGTAGAGGACTGTTACCGACTCTGGCACTGTGGCTTTGGCTCAAGGCGATGCGCTTCTTCGCGGACATCTGCCTTTGACTACGTCTGAACAACTGCATCATCTGACACGGTCCAAGGCCAAGCGTTCAGGCATGCACGGCTAAAGAGGCTTAAGGAATCCATAAATGAGAGTTTTAGCTTTGCCATTCTTCTTCCTCTTCAATAAAAAGCATAAATAAATAAAAAGACAGTCAGAAATTAATGATCGTTTGAAAGACCACCGTACTTGTAGTGCTAGCTGTTCTCCTGCGCTCTCCTTCCTGCTGGGCCGGCCGGCTCATTATGTAAGCATCATTCCTGATTGGAAGCCTTGTCATCCATCTGAGAGAGACTGTTGTCGCCAGCATATACAAGACGAATGGAGACAGCAGGAGAGAAGCTAATGGCCTTGACGTGAATATAGCTCCTCCTGATATTTGACCCTTCGTCCGTTCGCGCGAAAGCATGCGAGATCCCTGCTGCCTGGAGGAATGAGCGTGGAGATGAATTCAGTGACTCTGTTACACCGGGGAGGTGTAGCTAATGAGGAAAAAAAATTCATCCCGATCTCTAACCCCGCACGAATTATCCAGACCCATCACCACTTCATCAAATCACACTATACTCCACCCTCCACCGTGTGACAACACCAAAAATTCACCAGTGGCTTGACCTATGGCTTATAACTGTAATGACGTGAAAACGATTCTATGTGTCTGGTTGCACGTCGATATTAGTCATTCAGCTATGAAAAATACAGATACTATTTTTTGTTTGTTTGTTTGTTTGTTTGCTTGTTATTTATTTATTTATTTATTTAGCTCGCCTGGAACGCTTTTGTGAAAGCCAATGTAAGCGTTCAAAGGGAGAGGATATGATTTAACATTGAAAAACGCCACATCCGCAGAGATAAGTGAAGCAAACATGCATGACATACTACTCCTGTCTTCTCTTTGTACACTTCACCAAGTGTTTCCTCTGTCATTTGTCATCAGGAATAAAACTGTCTCTTTGCTGGGTCTGAAGAGATTGTGTGCTGAGGAAATCAAATTCAGATGACTAAGGAACACCACTCTTGGTACAAAGTAATTGCTACTTCTGTTTCAATTATTAATTTGCCCTCACGTCGACTCCGATGAAAAATGGAACGGGAAGTCTTTTCTTATCATTTCTGATGTCAGCCATCTTAGAGAGCCAATTATATTTGTTCAAACACTAGAGGAATGACTTGAATTGCGTATGTTTTTTTTTTCTTCCCTAATCATTAAAACCAGACCAACGCCTAAAAAGGAAATGTTTCCATTCAGCTTGTTTGTTTGTTTATTTATTTAATTTGAAAGGAATAATAATGGTTATCATAATGTTTCTTTTTTTATTTTCTTCAAATAAATGGCCACATAGTCTACTGATCAAGTTGTTCTGGTGCCTGATGTCCAAAAAAGGACATGCCTCTGAGACTTTGAGCTCCACGGTTTTTGAGTCGTGTAGGCGTTTGGGACACGCAAACAACCTCATGCCAAGGTCACGGGGCTTTAAATGTGACATTTGCATTTTCATTAAACAAATGAAAAAAACCCCCCCAAAAAACCCAGATAAGGGAACCTGAGAAGTATTTTTTTTTTAAAGGTATAAGCCCTTTTTTTTGGTGAGATTTTCCGTAAGGGATCAGGTTTTAGAGGACCTGTATGTTTTAAAGCCCTGGCAGCTGTTTAATGTTTCATAAAGACTTCATGATTCTCACAGGCTTTAGGCTTTTGCCCATCTCGCACGTAGCCTTGAAAGTCAAGTACGATATATCACAAATTCATAGCGATCTATAAACTCAGAAATCCTAATACTTTTTCCCTCTCCTTCTGTACCATTTTAGGCCATTTTATGTTCCAAAACCATGCTTAGAGATAGTAACACTGACAAGGTTAAAATGAAAAAAATGTCAGCTAGATGCTGTTTAAACACTTCAAAAGGTCAAATGATTGTTTTACAAAGTAAAAGCAGTTCAAAGAAATACCATCATTACCTGCCATTTAAAACCGCCTCTCATCAACAGCTCTTAATCTTCAATCAGATTTTTTTTTCTTTTGCTGATTGTTGTAAATGACCAATTATAACAAAAAAATCTGAAGAACGATGACTATATAAGTATGACAGTGATGTATTCTGAAGCAAACTGCGGCATGAAATGGCCTGCGTTTGGCTGTATACTGATGTCAGTCCTGTGAATGGAGACTGGAGATGGATGGAAGGCATATTTTGCATCAGTAATCTTGCAGCCTGTCAGAGCTGTCAAGATGACTTAGTATTTGACCTTCTAATACACTGATAATCCATACTCACTTATGACTCTGATCATTCATAAGTTGGTGAAATGTACACACACACACACACACGCGCACACACACACACACACACGTGCACACACACACACACACACACACACACACACACACACACACATACCTTCATGCAGACACCCTTATGCATATTTAGAACAAACTGAGACATCAGCTTGAACTATAACATTAAATGTATGCAAATGCATACACATTGCCCTATCTTACAGGGAACACAAAAAACAAACAGCTACAGTATTTTTATAATATCCTGTCTTTTTTTTGTTATTAAAAAACTGATAATTACATGCGTGTGTATGTGTGTGTGTGTGTGTGTATGTGTGTACTTAATGTCATAATCTGTCAGTAGAGAGCATTTATCAATAACTCTGATGTATCTGAGATATAAAGCAGAGAAGGAAAATTGAAAAATATTTAATGGAAATGAGAAAAGAGAAATCAGTTTCACCTTTGCCTCCATGCCACCTTTTCTCCCTCACTTAAGGAGATTTTCATAAAGTTGGCAGATGTTTAAATCACCCAGAGAGGACATGCTGGAGAATAAATAAGCAGATAGGAAATGTTGTACTAAAATCAAACAATTTGTGCAACATAAAATGTCCAGAATATATGAATGAGCACACTATGTGCTTTGTGCTTTGTGCTTTGACTTCCAGGCTGAATTATGAAATTTGAATTAGAGAATATATTGTACAGGCTCAGAGCTCTCTCTCTCTCTCTCTCTCACACACACACACTCTCTTTTCTTTTCTGACTCATTGTAGATTGTCTGAGAAGAACATTTGCTGCTGCATTGGACAAGCCTTCGTTAATGCACAGCATTTCTCAGTACCCTACACAGATCTGTGGAGCTCCAGCTACTGCCTGACTCTCATTTAGCTCCTATGGATCCCCAGGGGATAAAATATGAGTCAAAGGAACTGAATTACAGCTTTCAAAGAAACACAGTCACTGCCAAAAGGTGGTCAATTTTTTTTATAAAATTAGAACATTCATAAAATAAGAGCATGACTGATGATTGAAAACCTCCTGGTACAATATAGCTGTTATTTTTATTCAGTTCCTCCTCTGTATTTTCAGGACAGTTCGAGGTCCAATCTCCCTGAACCCTTCACAGAAAAAATAATCTGGCTTATCAGGGATGTGAAACTGTCTCTTACATGAAGAGGCCACTGACATTTCAGTAATTAAGATACAAAAGATTTTATGTTTGGGAATTCAGGGGTTGCTAGGTGTTACAATTGCAATTACAATTACAATTCATTCATGCCACTCATTCTTATCAGTAAAAGCACTACACATTCACACTACACATTTACAGCGAGGTCAGAAATGGTGTCTCAGCACTGCATCATGGCCAAGAGCAGTAGCCATATCAGTTTAAGGGAAGACTGGTTTGAGCTGACAGGGCAGAAGGTTGAAGGGGAATTAAGACATGAAGTAACGTCTCTGCAAATCTCCTCTCTCACATCTGACTTCGCAAATGGTACATCTTAGAGGGAGAGACAATGAGAGAAACCATGTCTCCAGTCTGGGCATACATATACTCCACACTGGATATAAATAACATTCATAGTGACCGTTACACATCCTTGATTGCTTACTGTTCACCAAGAATTATCATGGCTATTGTGACACTCTGGTAATCGTGTAATTACAAACTTTAATCATATGCATACTTCCTGTGCAATACGTGTATATGTGCGTGTGTTTGTGTGTGTGTGTGTGTGTGTGTGTGTATTTGTATATACTGTGTATACCAGCTTTAGAACATGATGTCATCAACCACAGTCACCACGTTTAAACTCTTGTTGCTTGCGCATTTGGCATAAGCATCTAATAAACTAGCACACAGGACGTGGGCAAAGGAATGCTTTCAATAACACATTTAGAGATTAACAGTAATGATTAAACACGCACAGATGCATACACACACACACACACACATACGCACACACCACACGCACACACACACACACGCACACACACTCACGCAAACACACACACACACACACACACACACACACACACACACATACACACACAACCACACATGCACGCGCGCGCGCACATACACACACACACCTGCACACACACACACACACACACACCTGCACACACACACACACACACACGCACACACACACACACACGCACACACACACACACACACACACACACACACACAGCCACACATGCACGTGCGCGCACATACACGCACACACACACACACATACACACACACACACATACACACACGCACACAAACACGCACACACACACACACACACAGCTGGTCCTGTTGGCGCCACCACTCCCTAAAAGGTGTTTTGTGGAGTCACCAGGGGCCCTTCAGTGTTGTGATCTAAAAAGAGCATCCAGGCTTTAACCGTGGCCCCTGGAGTGCATGAGCCCTTCCTTTTAGAGACAGCCTATATTTCCAATGGGGAAAAACACAGTGAATCTTTTTTTCTTGAACGCAACATTTAATCTTGATGATCAAACCATGGCATCTACCAGCTCTTCACAGGCCTGCTGATCGTGTTAAACCTTCTGATCTCTCTGTTTCCCTCTCTGTAATTAGTATTCGAATCACATCAAGTTCTCTGTGACTAGGGTACCTCTGGACCTATGAGCAGTAAGGAATAAAAGTTATTGTTTTTAAAATTTTATAAAAAAAATGTGAACATCAAACATCTCGGAGACCTCTTTAGAGCCAACTGTATTTAATATATCCCCAGAAGCTTAAAACAGAACTGGCATAATGCGTATATGAAGGAACACTGTTTTGGGAAATGCCATGACAGCGTACACTTATAATACCCCCCACCCCTCTCCCCTCCCCTCCCGTGCCCCCGGTGCATCCCCAGGCTTCAGACATTGTGGTTGCTCCACCATGTGTATTAAATGTTTTTTAACTGTTTGGAATTGCTGGCATCACTGTGCTATTGTTAATAATTTATACAACAAACATAGTCTTCCAGTGTGAACTATAATCTAAGCTGCGTTTTACTGGGAGTGTAAAGTGCACAGTTGCTTTGTTTTTAGTCTCTCTTTTATGTATGTTTTTCAGCTTGTAATAAGATAAGATAAGATAAGATAAGAAATAAGATAAAATGTAGAATTTATTAATCTCTGAGGAGAAATTCTTCCATGTAACAGCATGAAAAAGTATGTGTAGAGATAGACAGATGGGCCAGTAATACACAACCGACAGCACAGCATACACAGTTCAATATATGTTATACACTGCACTTTATACAGTAGCCTATACACTATTTAATATACATGATACAATATACATTATATATACAGATGTACATTATACACAGTCCAGTAAACACTATACAATATACAATATACAGTATACAATATAATATAAATATAGATACACTTCCAATACACACCTTAAACATTGCAATACACATGGTATAATACAATACTGCACAATGCAACACTGTACAGTACAGGAATGCGCTCTGTATAATATATTACTCAGCAGTAAACAGTTTTGGAGGAGAAATAAGCACAAAAATATGGTAATTTAGTGAGAAACAGAGTGTGTTTATTGCCTTATTTTGTTACTGAACAGTCTAAGAGCTTTCTCTGTAATGCATCTAATGTCTTCTACTAAAGGAGCTGTGTAACTTGATCACTGTGTCATGACATAGTCGGTGATTAACATTGTCATGGACTTGTCAGCAGTTTGGTCTCCATTCTCTGCTCCACCACTATCTCCAGTGAATCCTTGCAGTGAGTCCACTGACTGAACCAGCTTTCCTAATCAGTTCACCCAGCCTCTGTGCATCTCTTGTCCTTATACTGCCCCACCCACACAGCAGACAACAGCGTGACATATCAGACTAGTGTTGGAAAAATACTACTCTCCTTTAAGCTAACCACTGTAGTAACCATGATAAACAATGTAACCATAATGTATTCATTATTATAGGGGTGAATCAATGTAATCGTTTATATTAACAGCTATATAACTATACAATCCTTTGTATTGCAAGAAACATCATGTTCTCTTTGTTCAGAAAGAAAAGGCCTGTGCGGCCCTATAGAGGACAGCATGTGAGATAAGGTTGGCGCCTCTGCCAGAGTATTGTGGTCAGTCATAATATATGGAGAAGGTGAAATATTCCTGGTTTGTGCTATATCTCGCTCCACCGCTTAGCAGGGCAGTAAATATGGTAAACGTCAAGGAACTACACAATAATGACGATAAGTGGAGTCTTTGAAGATGGGCTGGCCGAGGTGCCCCACATACAAAGAGACAAAGTAATGTGTATCTTTTTTGAGAAAACGTGTATAAAGGCCGGTGCTTTGTGAGAAGGAGTCAGTCACTCCCCGGGACCTGACTCAGTTTGTTGTATGCCTTTTGAACTATACAATAAACTTACACTGCATCTGACTCATTGTCAGACTCCTATTGTTTTGTCTCAGAACAGGTATCGTGTGGCGTTGGGACTCAGTCTCATTTGGCCCAGGCTGAGAATTTCACCCACACTAGCCATAACAGACTGATAGAATATATCCAACATCTTACTACAAACATCGGAGGACCTGAGGCTTCTAATCAAGTGTGGTCTGCTTTGGCGTTTTATTGTAAACAAAGTGTTTAATGTCAATTCAAAGCTATTTCCAGGTGAACACCCTGGTACTTATAGCAGCTCGCCACCTCAATGTCCGCTCTCCTCAGTGTCGTGGCTCCACCCATGCTTACCGTCCTTCAGAGCTTGCCCAGCCCCTGTCTGTGCTACTCACCACACTGTCCAATATACAGTCCATGAATCTCATGCAGTGTGGCCTGTTGATAAGGTAGTTTAGTGCCTAGGAAACCACTGGCGCCTCTCCCAGGAACGATCTTAGTTCACTCCCTGGCATGGTCGGCTGGATGGAGCTGAAGCCACTCGAAAAATCAAAAAACATGATCCTCGAAGTGCAATCAGCCTTTTCTGAGTGGAAAATTATGCTTTGTGCATGCAGGTAGGTGATGACATCATCAACTCCAATGCCCTCAAGGTAGGCAAACCGCAACGGGTCCTGCCAAAGTCTCACAGGGGATCCGGGATGGATCTCTCCATTGTTTTCATGACAGGTGAGGTTAGCGCCACCGATCTGTAGTCATTCAGGTCAATGGGCCGTACGTTTTTAGGCACAGGCACAAGGCAGGATGCTTTACAGAGTGTAGATACACTCCTCATGCCTGCTGACTTGTTGAATAGATTCTGCAGTATCTCACCAAGCTTTTGAAGATGTTCCCTCGCCACGCTTGGGCCGATGCCACATGATAAAACAGCCTTCTCTGGTCACAGTCATCTGCGCTCTCTCATCACCTGCTCTGTGGTGATGGACAGCTTGGTGAGAGAGGAGTTGGTATTAATCTGAGGTCGTGGAGGTGAAGTGATTTCATTGCCTGCTGAGGTGGTGTTATTAGTGTTGGCCTGCCATAGCAAATAAGGTGACTGTAACACAAGAGATGCATACCAAAAACCGAACTGGTTTTCCAGGAGTACCGCAGAAACTGTCCACTGAAGTGCAATGAATCTCGTGAATGACCCAATTTTGTGACACAAGAGATGTCTGAAGAACGGAGACATCATTTTTCAGGAGTAGTCTGTCACTCTCAAATTTACATTTAATTACACGAGAGAAGAGTGTATACTGACTTACCTAACCATGACTCCTTTTCAACACTTATTCTGTCAAGCCTGAAGTACCTCTAAACCATCTCTCTGAAAGTATGATGCAATCTTGTGTCAACGTTTCTAAGGGCGTCCTTGTCTTGACCCCTGTCTTATTAGCTTGCTGGTTTCATTATAAGCATGCTTTAGATATTGTCAAGTTTTTTGTTTTTATTTGAGCACTGCTGTAATGAGTTGATACTGATATGGCTGTCAGGGTATTACTGATCCAGGTGCGGCATTGAGACTATTCCAAAAGATTTCATAGAGCAGTAATGTTCTGTGCAACACCTGTAGCAACCTAATCGTGTTTTCTCTAAGCACACTCGCATTAAATGCTTACAATTTCTGTCCTGATCCAACAATGGCTGAAGAGAAGAGTTTCATTTGGAAAAAATCTCAGATACTCACTTGGATAGAACCAACAAAGGACGGATTTGCTTTCGCTGTTGACCATATTTAATTTTAATCAGAGTACGTGGTTTAACATTTACACTTGACATTCCCAAACTAAAAATACAGGTGATGATTCCAGTAAGACTAAACCTGATGGTTTTTACACAGAGCAGAATTTCAGAGAGAGCGGAATAACTTAACTCAAAAGTCAAGGCTGTGTCCCGTCCATTTGACTTCAGTCTCATGATATCTGGCTAACTGATGCACGTGCACACCACACACACACGCACGCACACACACATATATATACACACACACACATAAATATACACACACACGCACACACACACACACACACACACACACACACATAAATATACACACACACACACACACACATATATATATATATATATATATATACATACATACATACACACACACACACACACTGTACATATACCCAACTACCAGCCACTGTAATGATGACAGATGATAGGTATTTAATGACTGTATTTTTGCATTGCTGCATTCTAGAGTTGGTGATAATGTGACAAAGTTGCTGGTGAAAACCTCTGAATTTGGGCTTGGTTTGAAATAAAGTTGAACAAAGCAAAGTTCTATCTCTACAGGAGTCAAAACAGATCCTGAGACTTCATCCAACGACATATGAAAGAGTGTTCTATCTTTGAAACTACTGAAACATGCGCGCTCGGAATCTTAGGATGCCGCCGCCAGGCCTCCTTCGTTTGCACTTTCGTACGACATCCTCCGACATAAGAAACCACCGTGGGGACTCGAAGATGTCACACTCGGTTTCCCTGTGACAAAGCTAGACAATTATCACTTCCTGGTCCCTGGGAGTGAGCCTGAGTTGTAATCTACCGCATCACCATAATAATTACTGCCTCTCAGCCAGGTCTCAATTTCTGTCTCTGCCTGCCTTGTGATATTATTAATCCTCTGATGCAATTTTGTATAAAGAAAATAAAGACAAACCAGGTTAATCAGAGAGAACCAGTCATTTTCCTCACTCAGCTCTTCACAAATCCTCACATCATTGCAAACAACTTGTCAGGAATACGCTCTTCCTGCTGATTCATGGACTGAACTATTTCTAGTCAAGGATAATTAGTGGAGAGGGTAAATATTACTTCCTCCCTCCCATTAGTCTAAAAGTAATATCTGTGAAATGAGTTATTGTTTTCTATCTGACCCATGGGTGTTTTGTGCGCTGTTTACTCTAAAATGATATCTGATGCTGGGTTAAAATTAAACAATATCATCCATGTTTTCCCTCTGGAAAAGAGACAGTTGTGCTAGTCATTGAACATTTTTCATGGTCAGTGTAAATACAGACAAACGGATAGACAAACATTCTCACACACACACACACACACACACACACACACACACACACACACGTGCACACACATACACACACACACACACACACACACAAACGGTTTAGAGTATTAGAGAGCAATGGTAAATCAGAAGCAATGCACAATAAAATTAATAAGCTCTCCAAGGTAATTGAGACAGTAAATATAGATCACTGAATTACTGCTGATGTTTTGCAATTTTTTAATGAAATAAAATAAATGCAGCACCAAGACAGTGCTTTACACCATTTAATAGTATTACCTATTAATTTAATCACCTATTAATTAATTTGTCATTTTTAATTTCTAAAACCTTTGATGACAATAAACGCACTTGTTTGGGTAAAGCACATTAATTAGCCCACAAGGAATTCAATTTAGTCTGTTCATTTCAAAATTAAAATCAGCCAGACAGCTGTCTGGTTTGTTAATCATACAAACTGTTCGTGCATTCCCATTAGATAGATAGTTTTGCCCTCCTTACAGACACTTTACATTTCTTTATTATTGTTTTTTTTGTTTGTTTTTTTGGCAGTTCAAAGTTCTCATAAAATGTAAATTTGTCAGTGATTGTTTATCCTTTGTTTTCACTGGTGGATCATTCGTGTTATCCAATCTTGTACAATGATGAGTCTTCTCAGGGGAGACAGTAGTCCTGTTTACATGAGAGGGCGGGCTTGTGCCACAAGCACAAACAGGTGTAACCTTGGCAATAACGTCTAAGGATTTAAGAGACCGTAGGCAGATCTGAGACCATGACAAAAAAAAAAAAAATTGCGATTGGATTGTCTCCAGAAGACTTAAGGTAAGCTGCTATGGATCAACGGAAATGCTTTTCATGGCCACATGTTATTTCACTGATCTGGTCTCTGCTCACCTCTGTTAACCAGACCAAAGAGCCACAGGAGTCACTCTGTTTGTGTTGGTATCTGATAAAGATTTGTTTGTTTGTTTGTTTGTAGGGACAGTATATCTCCACACTTTATTCTCACGTCGCACCTCCACTCGCCGGTCTTTTGTCATGAAAGTCAAAAAACAGGCTGGCTTATAGATCAGATCTAATGCTTTAATTTATTATCAGTATTATTAGATATTTCAATAGTTTTTAGATGAATACAAAAAAAAAAAAAAAGGAAATAGCATGAACTCAGTAATGAGTATAATTTCTGCAGTAACTGTGAGTAATAACAGTGAACAGCAACAGCACCTCTTTAACCCCTCCCAAATCTAGATTTCCAATATTAACTTCAGACATTAATAAACATAAACTGGATAACTTCCACATAACCAGGGAAAAACTGATCTGAACAAATATACAGGTTATAAGAGTCGTCTGTGCCATCCACAACTCAAAATCAACCCCAAACGTAGTTTGGTCCAGATACCGATTCAGCTTTACTGTGTACGTGAGGTTACAAGCTGAACTTGGTGAATATAGAGAGTACAGGCAAGATGGTAAGTGGCTAAATGACGAGTTGAAGTGGCCTTTTTGAATCTTGAAATTCTTTTACAGTTTTTTGAAAATGCTACTTTAGATTAAATGAATTTAAATGATCTCCTAATTTGACTACTCCTCACGGCTCTCATCAAAAATTAATTCATAAAAAAAAAAAAAAAAGAAGAGAAAATTAAGTGGTTATTTGCTAGTGTAGTGGTGCAGAAATGCAAGCTCCCAGAGTGCTCATGGAATAATTTGGCCTGCATGAAGAATTTTGCTGTTTACAATTTTCAGATATTCTTCAGTCAGTGAATTTGTAGGGTTTTTTTTTCCACAAATATAGAACCTTAGCTCTAAACATACCAGATTTGCTATATGTGGAGGACAGGTAATACTAGATGAGGTAAAAAACTATATTTCTCTTTTTCATGACATTAAAGCAAATTCAGACGATTTTCAGCCAACTCTGTATTGGGCACATATACCGAGATTTGCATTTGCACTTAAAAGGCACATTTCCGTTCAAAACTCTCCACCACAAAGATTTTTGTTGTCCTACAGGCTGAAAGGTTGAACCTCAGAAATGTGTTGCACGTAGCAATATCATTATTACCAGCAGATTACTCTTATTAAATCAACACTCGGCCCTATATTAATGTATGAATGAGTTTAAGCTCCATAGATTTTCGCAGACTGTATCTCTCTTAAATTAATTAATTAACAGTAATGAGAGGCCCTGAGGCACTGAAAAGGCCTTGAGGCCATAAACACCAAAAGGATCATCATTCCCTGTACTAGTTTATTTCATGACAGCTAATTAACAAGCTGATTAATTTAGCTTAGTAGCCTACACTTACAACTGACCCTCAGCTAGCTGAGGATAGTTTTTCAGTATGTATCATGCAATATTTTTGTGTGTATTTGTTGTTAATTTGATATTGCACGTATGTTACAATAACTTGTTCAAATATTTAAAAGCTGAAATAGATTAAGAACTTTCCCGTTTATTGTGATCAAGACATAGTGGGTGCCCGATGTCTCTGTTGTGAGCGATTCTGAACCGATACGATGTTCCTGTGAATTCTTCCCCTACACTGTGACCTTCTCAGACCTAGGAACCTTGAAGGAACTCAGGGATGAGCAGGACTGAGACGGAACTAAACTAGTGTTGGGATTATGTATTTTCACGCGTGTAGTCTCTCAAGTTTATGAAAACAGCCCCGAAAAGTACAGACCTGATGACATTTGAGAGAGAGAGAGAGAGAGAGAGAGAGAGAGAGAGAGAGAGAAAGAGAGACTGACATATGTTTCTTTGGAGCTTGCTCATAACATAACAAAGTAAAGACAGTTCTGGGTATCAAATTGGTGGCCTTTTGGTGTCTCCATGGTTATTGTATTGTGACATTTCCTTCCCTCTTCTGTCATTTTCCTCTCAGTCTCACGGCAGCACCACATCAAAGCTGTTTTCCAAAGAGAGATCAATGTCATCTTACAGGGCAAGGCAAGAGTCGGCATGCCACTGACTAACTGTCGTCACCATGGTGACCGCTGATAGCTCATTTGGAATGACATAAAAATTCACATTCATGATTTTTTTTTTTCCACAGTACTTTTACGTGGTACTTTTATGTTGTCACCAGGGTATTATGGGATTAGCAGCACTGTCTAACACATGAATATATTAATATGCATTAGGTATGTTTATATATTATGTATGAATCTAGAAATATATCTCTTTTTAACAAGTCTAATCACTTAATAGGTAAATATCTAGTAAATAAGTAAGTGAAATATCCATATCTATTCACTCAGTGTTTTTGTGCCGTTATCGATTTTTCACTGTTTTTACAGTGAAAAACTGATAACGATATAAAAAAAAGAGTGAATAGATGTGGCCCTAAATCTAAAAATCTAAACCCAGAATAGATTTAGCTTTATAGATATAACTTGATGTGCAGGAATGCACATTAGAGGAGAAACGTTTTTAGTCCCAGTACAATTTATTTCGATGAAGTTATTTCTTTCTTTCATACATCAAATTAGCTTCGACATCATAATTATGTCGGAGGGTGTGTGTGGGGGTGTAGGGTGTGTGGTGTGGGGTGTGTGGTGTGGGGTGTGGGGTGTAGGGTGTGTGGTGTGTGGTGTGGGGTGTGTGGTGTGGGGTGTATGGTGTGGGGTGTGGGCTGTAGGGTGTGTGGTGTAGGGTGTAGGGTGTGTGGTGTGGGCTGTAGGGTGTGTGGTGTAGGGTGTAGGGTGTGTGGTGTGGGGTGTAGGGTGTGTGGTGTGGGGTGTGTGGTGTGGGGTGTGGGGTGTGGGGTGTGTGGTGTGGGCTGTATGGTGTGTGGTGTAGGGTGTGTGGTGTAGGGTGTGTGGTGTGGGGTGTGGGGGTGTAGGGTGTGGGGGTGTGGGGTGTGTGTGTGTGGTGTGGGGTGTAGGGTGTGGGGTGTGGGGTGTGTGGTGTGGGGTGTAGGGTGTGTGGTGTAGGGTGTGTGGTGTGGGGTGTAGGGTGTGTGGGGTGTAGGGTGTGTGGTGTAGGGGTGTGGTGTGGGGTGTAGGGTGGTGTGTGGGGTGGAGGGTGTGTGGTGTGGGGTGTAGGGTGTGTAGGTGTGTGGTGTGGTGTAGGGTGTGTGGGTGTGTAGGGTGTGGGGTGTAGGGTGTGTGGGGTGTGGTGTATGGTGTGTGGTGTGTGGGTGTAGGTTGTAGGGTGTAGGGTGTGTGGTGTGGGGTGTGGGGTGTGGGGTGTAGGGTGTGTGGTGTGTGGGTGTATGGTGTGTGGTGTGTGGGTGTAGGTTGTAGGGTGTAGGGGTGTGGGTGTGGGGTGTGTGGGTGTAGGGTGTAGGGTGTGTGGTGTGGGGTGTAGGGTGTGTGTGGGTGTAGGGTGTGTGGTGTGGGGTGTAGGTGTAGGGTGTGTGGGGTGGGGTGTGTGTGGTGTATGGTGTGTGGTGTGTGGGTGTAGGTTGTAGGGTGTAGGGGTGTGTGGTGTGGGGTGTGGGGTGTGTGGTGTGGGGTGTGTGGTGTAGGGTGTGGTGGGTGTAGGGTGTGGGGGTGTGGGGGTGTAGTGGTGTGGGGTGTAGGGTGTGTGGTGTGTGTGGGTGTAGGGTGTGTGGTGTAGGGTGTAGGGTGTGGGGTGTAGGGTGTGTGGGTGTAGGGTGTGGTGTAGGGTGTGGGGTGTAGGGTGTGTGGTGTAGTGGGTGTAGGGGTGTGGGGTGTAGGGTGTGTGGTGTAGGGTGTAGTGGTGTGGGGTGTAGGGTGTGTGGTGTAGGGTGTAGGGTGTGTGGTGTGGGTGTGTAGGGTGTGTGGTGTAGGGTGTAGGGGTGTGGGGTGTAGGGTGTGTGGTGTGGGGTGTAGGGTGTGTGGTGTAGGGTGTGTGGTGTGGGGTGTAGGGTGTGTGGTGTGGGGTGTAGGGTGTGTGGTGTGGGGTGTAGGGGTGTGTGGTGTAGGGGTGTGTGGTGTGGGGTGGTGGGGTGTAGGTGGGGGGTGTGGGGGTGTGGGTGTGGGGTGTGGGGGTGTGTGGTGTGGGGTGTGTGGTGTGGGGTGTGGGGTGTAGGGTGTGTGGTGTAGGGTGTGGGGTGTGGGGTGTAGGGTGTGTGGTGTGGGGGTGTGTGGGTGTAGGGTGTGGGGTGTAGGGTGTGTGGGTGTAGGGTGTGTGGTGTAGGGTGTGTGGTGTGTGGGTGTAGGGGTGTGTGGTGTAGGGTGTGGGGGTGTGGGGTGTAGGGTGTGTGGTGTAGGGTGTGTGGTGTGTGGGTGTAGGGGTGTGTGTGGGTGTGGGGTGTAGGGGTGTGGGGTGTGTGGTGTAGGGTGTAGGGTGTGGGGGTGTGTGGTGTAGGGTGTGTGGTGGTGGGTGTAGGGTGTGTGGTGTAGGGTGTAGGGTGTGGGTGTAGGGTGTGGGTGTGTGGTGTGGGGTGTGGGGTGTGTGGTGTGGGGTGTGGGGGTGTGTGGTGTGGGGTGTAGGGTGTGGTGTGTAGGGTGTGTGGGGGTGTAGGGTGTGTGGTGTGTGGTCTAGGGTGTAGGGTGTAGGGTGTGTGTGGGGGGGTGTAGCACGTGTGTGTGTATGTGTGTGTGCATGTGCGTGTGTGTGTGTTTGTGTGTGTTTGTACATGTGTGTACAAGGAATCTGTTTGCTTTACAAAAGCCTAAAAGAGAAAGGATGTAGTAATACTCTCAGTTTTTTTTCTTTTTTTTTTGTAATCATTCCTGTAAGAACCAAACTTAGTAAATTAGAAGTGTTGCGTCATGACATTTTTAGCATAGCAGATCCTTTTAACATGTCTGGAGGAGTCCATCATGACTTATTTTAAGCAGTGCATAACAGAGTTATGAAAGAAATTCAACAGTGTTCCTTGTTAGTACGCAAGCAATGTTTCATTTTTAGATTGTTGCAGCATGCTTCATATTCCCTGACCGACATGTTTAAACATGGCTTTTCTTGTTTTGTTTTGTTTTTTTTATGCAAAGAAAAGGTCCCTCAAGGGTGTTATTTTCCATTTAGAGGTAAATTCATCTCGGCTGTTTAAAAGATATCTGCTGAAGAATTACAAAGAATCAAGACATGTGAAACACGGCGTGTATGTGTAAACACCGGAAATTAAATAAGCAACCAATTTTCCTTTTAGTGCTTCTTCACTGTCTGCTGTGGATCAGTCTGGACATCAGTAGCCTCATGCATGCTAGACAACCTCTCTCAAAGCAATAGATTATTTTGTCCCCGTTGAATGTCCCTGTAGGAAATGATACTTTCAGTCACTCTTCTACTGAAGTGTTCGTGAAAACTCTAATTAATTCTGAAGTTGTATTCGTGGACACAGTCCTTGAGGAAGAAAAGCCATTCTTCATTTTTATTAAAATGTTCCCAAGCGATTCATCTTATCTTGATAAGAGTTTAATTCATCAGTTGAACCAGCATGTACAATAATTGGCAATCGCCCGTCCATCTTCTGATCATTGGCTGATGAATAAGTACCTGGGTCCAAAAAAGAGGCATCTACAGGACAATTTCAATGAATTTCAAGAATACCATCTTGAATTTGAACCTCATGCTTCTGACACAGTTCTGTCCTGTAAACATCAGGATGGACAAGGCAAGAGTTTAATCAACATCACGGACTTACGGCAGAAACGATGATTACATCAGCAGCGTGTCTGCTAAGGTGAGCCAAACCTAAAGTTCCCTCCTGTTTACATGGGTATGGGAGAAATGATAGAGCTAGCCTAGATACAATAACAATTTCAGATAGATAGCGCATCTGATCTGTGCTATGGCCGTTTAGTAACATGTGCTGCCAAGACGCCGGTTTTGACCTTTCACCTTTCGACGAGCAAGAAGCATCGCAATGGATTAATGTAAAATTAAGAATAGGGTTGCTGTCAAAGTGTGACACGGTTAGTGTGGCTGAGGGGAGAGAGAGAGAGAGAGAGAGAGAGAGAGAGAGAGAGAGAGAGAGAGAGAGAGAGAGAGAGAGAGAGAGAGAGAGAGAGAGAGAGAGAGAGAGAGAACAAAAAAATATGTGAAAATAACAATCACTCACGTAGAAAGTATCAATTGTCTTGACATTACAACTTTTTTGAAGCTGATCCTTCAGGGAAGTCTTGTAATTAGCTCAGTCAAATCTAATTACCTCTGATTCCAATCTAGTGCCTAGACGTAAAAATACCCCTGGAACAGTAGATGGTGCTCAGACTAAAAAAAAAGAAGAGGAAAAAACTTTTTTAACAAGTCAGATACAGTGCTGCATAATCATGCTGGTGCTCAAGTCATTTTAATATTTAATTAACCCGAGCACAAAAATTTGTATCGGCACTTACTATGGGACCTAATTAATCAACATACCAAGGTTACAATTGACCGGAGCTTCCTCCTCTGACTCTCTGTATTAAACTCTGATTGATGACACTGCTGTTCTAATTAAATAAACACAAACACACACACACACACACACACACAGACACACACACACACTTATCCAATCCACAACAGACGACCACTGAGACCTCTGAATGCTTTTTTCCCTCTCTATCCTGCTGTGTTTATCAGTAACATGGTAACCCAGCCTGTCAGCATTATTAGCAAGTTAGCATTCTGTTCCTGCAAAGCCACTTACTGCTGAGGCAGCCGGTCTATGGGCACAGCTTATATCACCCAGAATACCCGCTCACTCTTCCACCCAGAATAAACGCTTAGCATTTATTACGGAAATTATACACCCCACTCTACTTCCACAAAACACTCTTTGCTTTGCCTCTCACTGATTAGAGATGATTAAGAGGGCAGAATGACCTTGTAAATAGTTTGATGTTGGTTTCATTTTGAAGACCATGTCATTTCAGGACAGTGCTTATTCACCATTCACAACGTGAGCAAACAATAACAGTCAAAATCCCAGTGAGATGGGTCACTATCAACATTTATGGTGGCCTACTTTATCAGGGGCAGAATTGCCTCTTTGTAAATAAAGAAAAATGACATGCATTGTACCCCATTCTCAGTAAAAAAAAAAAAAGAATAAAAAAAAAAAAGGAAATATAATTCAACACAAGGATCCAAAAAAGGATGTCAGAATTGAACAGAGCTGGCAGGCTGGGAACTTCTGTAACTGAGTAAAGCTTGACACCATGCTCCATGTCAGTGCTTCTCAGATAGACGGTGTACATGCCCAGGGGGTACATAGCTTAGTTTCAGGAGGTATGCCAGAGAATCTGTACGCAATGTGAAAAGAGCCTAAAAATATTAGTCATCAAAAAAACCCCAAAAAAACCCAAGCAGCATAATTCTAAATGAACGTGTTGCTGATGTATCAACTCAGCTAATTTTACTGTCCAAAAATAGAAAGCACTCCCACCCCTGGAAAAATTAAAAAACAACCTCAGAAAATCGGTTGCTATCTGACATCACCTCCATCATCTCATCTCCACAGTCAGTTTGGTTTTGCTAGTTAGAACATCACTGAAGGAATGCAACCAATGCATGAACAATGCATGAGACGGTCTGAGGTGGGCCAAATGAAAGGGCTACTGAACTGGTGCATTTCAAAAAATGTGGTAAAGTCTAAGTAATACTTCACCTCATTTTAGTGAAAAAAAAAAAACATCAGGGGATTGTGGAGGTCAGAGAAGAGAAAGTCAGAAATAAGAATTTTTATACTCATCCGCGGATATATCCATTTCAGAATTATTCAGACACCTTTTTGATATGCTAGCATCTCCCCAACTTTTGCCCTCATTCCAAAAGTACCTGTCTGCTTTATTTGGCAACTGCGACAAACATAACATTTAACTAGCACTCAATACCTTTAACTAGGAAACAACGTTTAATTAGCCATCAATACATTTACCTAGCACATAGCATATAACTACCACACGATACATGGAAAGGACACAGGCAAGAGAGAGAGAACAATCAACCACTTCATAGAAATGACATGGACAGAGGCAAAGGAGTTTGGTTACAGTCAGTGACTGATATGTCTTCCGTGTCCAGGCACAACCCTGTTCACGACTAGCACGTCAACCTAAGACATCCCCCTTTTTATTTTATACTCCTGTACCCTAACCGATTACCTTCTAAAGAAGCCACGGGGAAGATCCATGACATGTCAAGAGAAGCACAGCTGCTGCTTCACAACATCCTGACATTGAACGTCACGCACAGGCAACATTACCAAAGGAATACAGATTCATTTTTTTCTTGTTTGTCTTCCTCACGTTATAAACTGCTTTTTCCATCTTCATCTCCAAGACTTAACAACACTATCATTTCTGTCTAATGTAACCTTGACGATTTGTTTTCTTCTTTTGTTGACGTCAGACATTTTTTCCCCTATGTTTGCGAACAAAGGTACAACAACCTATTAATAGGGACATACTCTGGCCCCTCTGTGTACAATGCTGACATTTTATAAGAGCACAATGGTTAATGCAGCCACTGTTCAAAGTTTCACAGGACATACTAAACCATGGCAACACTGAATGTCAATGATAAGATGAATAGAATAGGACGGCTTCTCATGCATCTCTGCTGAAAGGCCCCATTAAAAGAGTGAGAGAACAGATCACATTAAAGGAATGACAGAAAAGGACCACACAGACATTCAGTGGGTCCTTATAGTCAAAGCCATTTTCATACGGTCGATGTATATGCATCCAGTTTGAATGGTGCTGCTTTACTGTAGTGACAAGGACTACTATCCGCATTAGTGACCTCAAAGACCCCATCCTGTGCCTCCCTTTTTCCTTCCTTCTTGCCTAAAGGACGGGTTGTATTTTACACCATCCAATCCAGGTACGACAATGTGCTAATATGAGACGTGTGTGTGGTTCGTCCGCCCGTAGCTTCATTTCATTTCTCACACTATTCTCTCCATCCTTTATGGCAAGTTTATTGTCATTATTACGTTATTACTCTCGGTAGACCTCTTATTTCAGTTCTGATCTATAGAAAAGATTGCATTTTCAATGCACGTCTCTCAGAGCACGGTCTGATTGAACATGCGGTCTGACACTCTACCATGACAAGCTCAGAACCGAACAAAAGGAGACCTGGCCTAAGGTACGAATCTCCTCACCTCTCTCTCTCTCTCTCTCTCCCTCTCTCTCCCTCTCTCTCTCTCTCTCTCTCTCTCTCCTGTCCCAGATGAATGGAATGAATGAGACAATCCATGGAAGAGTGACATCATGAAAGGTCACCTGTCAGTTCCGTTTGATGGATGAAAGAGGGGACCTAGATAATTAGTGTCACCTCTACTTTCCTCTTGGAGCCACTGTTGCTAAACTACAAGGGAAGGGGAGAAATGTCAGTTTTGTTACACTGACTGAGCAGTTCTCATACGGAGAAACCATGGGTATGGGCATAAATGAGGCCTCATCCTTCATTAATGATTCCGAACAGAATAAATTAGGATGATTTAACTAATCCGTTTTCTCATATAATGACTAGCTCATCCAGTTGACTAGTCAAAGGAAGAGAGGGTGAGAAAATGAATGCATTTAGGGACTTTGGTAAAATAGAGCAAATTTTTCTTCTGCTTTTTACAGTTTCTAAAGCCGATTTTCATTGAACAGCTCGTTAAGACGTAAAATAGAATGTGTCCCTCTCTATACAGTAACCACAGATATGAGGACCCCCCCCCCCCCCCCCCCCCCCCCCCCCCGAAATGTAGTTCCTCCTGCAGCGTAGCAGATGAATTATATGTATTTAAGCAGTCTGCTGAGTTTACTCATTCTTCACCAATAGCAATGTGAAAATTCTTAAAAACTGCTTAAATATTTGGGAAGTTTCTTCATTTTGACATAAGGTGACCCCTATGTCAGAGTTAGAATCTAGAATTTTAGATAGAATAGAATAGAAAGATGTCCCTTTTCAACCAAATCAACCAATTGGTGGTGATTCACAAATGCAACTGAATGGAAGACAATGTAAAGTGTGGCTTCGTTGGCTTAACAGCAGCAAAATGAAAACAACACAAAAAAAACGATGACTGTGCAATTCTAGCAGCCCTCACGTAAACTTCTCATCAGAAAATCGTTACAATGTTTCCAAAATGTTGCCGTGATGGAGTACTCCACTGCTAGAATTCATAAAACCCGGGCCCATTCAAAACAAACGCGGGGAGACACTGCTCGTCACCATCGGCTGATTGCTTAGGACGCAAGTACACGGACGGTTCTTGGTCGAGAGAAGGAACGAGACGGAGACGAGACTGACAAATGCCGTGACACGAGATTGTGCTGTGGGAACGCTGTCTCATCCTTCCCATTGTACCATCCTCTAACAGCCCGTTTTGTATTTAGTTCATTTTGACTGTATAACAACCTGAGGTGGGCGGTAGAGGAAAGGGTTAGAATATAATTGTTTCATGTTTCATGTGGTTGTTTTTGTTCTCTTCTGATTATCACTGAAAAAAATAACAACAATAATAATAATAATAAAGAAAAACAATTGTCAAATAAAAAAAAAGCATATATTTGGTCTGCTTTAGTACAAATTCCATTGCAGCAATATGTCCAACAAACTTTGTGTTTTTGGAAGTACAAGACAGGAAATTTTTGCTCTTCATATTTATGACCTTTCCGTATTGTAATGGACTGACTTACTAAAAAGGGCAAGATCATTTTCCCTTGTTGAAAAATAAAATGCGCAGGCAAACAACCTCCTCCTTTTTAAATGACATGTTGGCATGTGGTCTATTGACTGTGATTACGGTGAATTTAAGTGAAGAGACAACTAACGATTCACAAGAATTTCATGTCCTGTCAAGCTTTATAAGTCACATTAAAGCTGCAAATCTCCATATTTTTGTGACACCTACTTCTTATTAGCCCTTACTTTGCAGTTCCTGCTGCAATCGTTTACTCTTCCTTCCAATGCTGCATATGGATTTGGTTAGCTGCACTGAAATCACTCACCCACAAAAACCGCCAGTTCAGGGTCACCAAACATTTGTGTGGCACATGTGTGTGACAGCTTAGCAAACCGGCCTCCGTGGTTTTCTTTCTTTTTTTTTTTTCATGCTCTCAATTTCAGTGCTGCAAAAACATCATCAAACCTTCAGTAACACTTACCTTCAGTAAGTTTAAACCTTGAGTATGTCTAAATTGCTATGTATGCGCAGTCTAGCGAATGAGTTATTGTCCACCCAGAAGATGCATTGCTGCTGACTTTCAGAACCCTGAGCTTGCATTTCAGAATCTAATCTAATGGCTTCAGGCAAGAGGCTGTCGAACTTTACCGGCAAGTTAACTGACTCAAAGAGACTGCTCTTCCAAAGTTCACTCCTCAGGGCGGAAAGCTTGCGGAGATTCAAATAACAAAAAATAAATAAAAAAAATAAACCTGACTGGTAATGCAGAGCAGACACCAAATTACTTTTCAGGGCCAGATTTTACGATCCTACAAGGTTTTTCATGACTGGCCAGAAATCATACACATCGACAGCCAACTAAAGCCACCATCAGAATTTTTTCCATGCGTAGTTTAAGAAGTTCGCTGATGCACGTTTGGAATATGGGATATAGTCTGCACATTGACCTGGTCCCATCGATAATTTAGCAGGACAATCCTGATTGGTGTAACAAAGCAAGAGACCATGTACATTCTTAACAACTCCCAATACACTATCGGACTTTGAGAATAATTATTCTGCATGCAATGAGGATGAGACGTCTCATTTCAGAATTCAAACCACTGCAGTGTTTGATCTTTGCATAGAAATTCTGCAATCATCATCATTGTTTAGCACAAAGGAACTGTTGCATATAATGAAATCTTGGCTTTGGCAGTGATAGACCCAATTTACATAGGACTCCTCTTTTTTTTATTTAATAAATGCAACAGTCCATCAACAAGCATTGTCAATTTCTGAATGAATATAATTAGTACTTAGGCTGTCCAGTCATTTTCAATTCATCTTTAGATGGGGGAAATACTTATGGGAGCCAAAAAAAGCTCAAGTCTTCATAAACTGCATGCTCTCAATAATATTCATTTGGTTGTAACTTATGAAAATAAAGAGAGAGACAACATGACATTTTAAATAGTCAGCAAGCTTGGTAAGCTTTTCCATCATATTTTAATGGCTCTGTTTGTCCTCATGAAAGCACAGTCAGACAAATCCAACACTGTACTTTTTTCTCACTCAAAGAAATCTGTGGGCTCCCATGTGCTCACCTACTGTGCTGGTACAAATATAGAATCTAATTTCACCTTGTAGCAAATGTAATTACAGAATTTCTTTAATCCATCACTACTGTGAGCTAAATGATCTTCAACTCTTCAGAGATAAACGCAGTCTGTTAAAACACTTTCATAATTTCATACACTGACATTAGTCCGTCAGTCAGTCAGTCTGTCTTCTGAGACCAGGTGGAGAATTTTATTAGTAATACCAAAGCCTTTATCAGCACAGTGTGTCAGAGTGTATCCACCACAGGTATGTACCCAATTAAAACTTACTCTCATTTTCTCCTGTTCCGGTCTCCCTGCCAGTATAGGAAATTTCACTCCATTTCCCAAAAGCACAGCAGGTGTGTGTACCAAGTTTACTGTACACTTTACATTTGCATATATTGTATATTTACATTCTCTTGCACATTAATAGTATAGCCATCCAAAACCTAACCATCTATTTATTGTCTACCGTTTTATGACATTCAAAGAACGATGTGACCTGCTCGCATACCATTCTTAGTCATTTAATAAACGCACATATTCACTACCTCCACTTCATACACCCACATGGTAACAGTCAAATTATGCGCTATGCCTTTAAGGGTTTAGTGTGTAATGTCATACTCATATTCATACGTTAACTTGCGATGGCACACCTGTTTTGCTGGAGTAACGTGCAATGGAGGTTGGCAACGCAAAGCCTAAATTTTTACCTCCCATCTCTCACTAAAACTGTTGTTAAATAATGCTCTGTATTTTATTCATGTGGGAACAGAATGTACGCAGCCATGAGGCCTGGCTTCATATGGTGTCTGGGTAGGGAATAAACAAGCTTCTCTAGAATACCAATAGTGAGTCTGTGTGCTATGCGAGTTCAAATCCTTCCAGAGCATCACTTTCCCCAAATAAAGTATTATATTTCTCATTTTCTCAAAGTTTACTATATAGTACAGGCTTCCAAGTTGGGGGAGAAGGACCTTAGTGCTGACTTCCCATAAATGTCTCTTCATCCTATCCTGGGATGGGGTATCATCAAGGGGAATTATAACTCTTGCACATCAGTTGCAGACTGAACTGTGTTATTTCCGAAAGAATAAACATAACTATATGCCTGCAGGGAAAGGTACAATTTGTAGATTTTTGACAGTTTGGGAAAATTCCTGTCTTATGGCCTCCAACCCACACCCCCTCTAATGTTTAAAGTTATTAGATGCAGGAATAAGTTGTGTGTGTGTGTGTATTTATATCTAACACAATCATGGAATTGCTGTTAGGCTGCCGATTTAATATGTAGGGATTTAAGCTATTACAGTCTTCAGTTTGTAGACTTTCAGTTTGTAGAATTTTCAGAAATAATCAGAACTGTGCAGAAAGGGAGAGATATATGTGTATAAATCATCATCTATTTAACTGTTTTGGGTCCTGGACCATGAGGAAGTGAAGGGTTACTTGGGTTGACGCTCACCACAGTTTTAACTCATCCAGCCCAAAAATAACTTAACCCCCAACACCTTGCCACCAGCACAGCCAAGGGGGCTGAGATGCACAGCAGGAGGCAGTAACACAAAGATTATTTCAGAGCAAGACCTGGATAACATAGATAAGTGTACCAACAGTTTTGTTTGTGTGTTTTTACTACCAGCAATTATGTGACAATGCCTTTGTTTACCCTTTGACAAGACTCAGGTTTTTCCATCTTTTGCTGTGTCTCACTGGAGGGGGATTTGTCATGGCCAGAGGCGGAAGGAAATTGATGACTCTGTTGATCTCCTAGTTGTGGTTAATGAACGAGCTCTGTGGGACTTTGGGAGTACAGTCACCTTGATAAAGAGACGGTTTGTGTCACCAGGCACTGTTTGCTACTGTAATTGTGTTCATGCCAATGTGAAGACTTATTATATTGATGATGCTACTCTTGTGACAGGGTGTTCCTGCTAAAAAAGTGATTTCTGACTTACCCAAAGACTTCCTCTCGCAGTAGATTTTTTGGGTGGGAAATTTAATACTGTTAAACTGTCATGTACTGTAACCATGATTTCAGTACTGGTATTGAGGCATAACCGTCTGTCTATGACAGACTGGAAAAGGTCCCCGTAATTGACAGCAGGGACACCATTTGGAAAAGGCTTTAGGCACACTCATTCTGACACCTTACACTGCACATCTAACAACTGATCAATAGTGGATTCCCACAAACTGGTGACCTGAGACATGCTAATTTTGGTTACCTTGTCTGATAAGACATATAAGGATGGCAAACAGTGGAACAATCAAACAGATCATAGTTCACTGGCATTATATCAGGCACATACAGTCCCATAGGCAGGAAACTAACAGAAAACCTGTCGTAGGATAAGTAGCAGTTTTTACCAATGCTCCTTGTATTCAGAACCACGCCACATATAAAGACTGTAAATGACATTGTTTTTGCCCCTTTGTATTGGAATACTCTTGGTTATCTCTAAGTGTTAGTGTCCCTTTGTTTGGGGAAAAAGCTCAGTAAGGCCATCTTAAATGCACTCCAATTTCACTTCCAGAAGCATTTCTGCACTTGTACAGAGGTTATTCCATGTGGGTTTCCCAGAGGAAATCTCCACTGACCAGAGAACCAACTTTGTATTTTACCTGCGGCTTATTGTCACATTGAGAGCTGTACCACTGCATATCATCCCCATACCACTGGCCTTAATCAATGATTTCATTAAACAATCAAATCAATGTTAAGAAAATTTCTGTCTGACACTGGACAGGATTTGGGAAATTCCCCTCTCAAACCTCATTTTGTTTGTTTACCATGAAGTTCCACAGGTCTTCACAATCAAAATCCACATTATTTTCAGCCTTCACCTGGTGCACCACACTGACCCAACACTGCATTCACATTAAAGACTTCAGACCGTAACAGCGATTAGAACATAGATTAGAACCTCTAAAAAGTAAAGGCCTGGATCTGCAGCTTGGTGTCACTGTGTCCTTGAAGAATGACTGGTGTGATCCACTAATCTCTGTGTGAGACCTAAATGGGGAGCTGTGGGTCTGCAGAATCATCTAGAAGATAAATGCTGCGTCCAAGTTTGACACCTACTCACTGTCATACATCAACAAAACGTTGGAGAGCTAAGGCCATGCCCTGTTAAAAACTGCCTTGGACCAGTGCCAAAGTTATCTGGAGGGGACATTGGAAGAAAGTTCGAGAGAATGTTTTGCATTCAGGATGCCTCCTAACCTTTTTCAGCTCTGAGTTTTGCTACGTTGTGGCAAAGATTTGCAAAAATTTGCATTGGCTATTGGAGGAAGGGTGTTCAGAGGAAGGGTGAGGAGAAAAATAGCCTAAGGACGATGTAATGATCTTCAGTGACAGTTGGGAAGGCTACCCCAAACATGTCAAATCTTTTCTAGGATTAATATGGTGGAAAAGGCATTTCATTATATTGTTTGCAATGACTGGAGCCCGACTCACAGAATTGAAGAATTAACCCAATGAAGCTGACAAAATGTAACCAGACAAAACGAGCTTCTGTGTTTCTGACCAGTCCTCATTAGCACAGGCCTTTGGAAATCCCTCTTGAGTCAGACTGATACTTGAGGAAGAGGACCTAGAACTGTACAGATTTGAGAAGATGGTTCAGAATGTCTAGTTGTATACCTGAGTTAAAAGCGTCTTCCAAGAGAGACCAAGTATTTAACAGTAGAGATGGAGACCTGCTATTAGTGTGGGCCTTAGATAGGTAGATAGATAGATAAATCAGAGAAAGTGCAGAACAAACAGCAGACGCTACACACCAATACCCAACAACGACAGACAGCAAAATTGGTAAAAACAGAGGCAATACACAACAAAAATGTAGTGTGATTGCTTAAAAGCAAAAGCAAAGAAATCCTTGAGGGATTATTGCACATAGTCCAGTGCTCAGTTATTGCACAGAGATTAGAGACAACACACGACAAAATAAAAAATAAAAATAAATAAATAAATAAATAAATAATTTAAAAAACAGAAAGTAAATAAGTCTACTAAAAACACAACAGAAATAAAGAATGCTTGGAGAATTACTGCACAGAGTCCAGTGGCTGAAGGTGCTGGGCATAGAGGGGGGAGAGGGGGGAGGGGAGGGGGCCGACTGAGATTGAGAGCGAGGGAGAGAGAAAGAGAGCCATTGGCTATTTTCCATTGGCTATGGTGTTATACAGCCTGATGGCAGTAGGCACAAAGGATCTCCTGAACTGTCCAGTCCAGCAGCGCAGCGAGGTGAGCTGTCTGCTGTGGCTGCTTCTCTGGCCTGCCTGGATGGAGATAGCCTCCACTGATATTTGTAAGGAGCAGAGTTTGGATTGGAAAGAAGACACAAAGCACTGATATGTATTCAAATTATGAAAGATCACAATGACATATCACCAGAAGGGATCTGATTTTGAAATATTTTTCAAATCTAACCACGAACCGTTACACGGGCAATTCAAAGGGGCGGATGATGGGTAACAGAGTGAGTCTGCAACACAAATATAATTTCTCATATAGCTTTATAGCTTTTCCCTCTGCTCCATCCTGCCTAGTGGTGTAGTAGGTTTCAAAATTCTCTGTCTGTCTGCCAGCAGTCAGTGATGCGACAAGCATAGGAGCACATGCCAAGTTGTCTCTACACTTCAAACCTGCCTTTTCCTCCACATCGCGACAACATTTCCAAATCCAGACTTAGCTTTCCACTGACTGCTTTATAACATTCAAATAGTCACACCAGATGCAAGTTTTCCTTACTCAAACATTCATTAAACATACACACTCCTTGCCTTTAACTCCATCCATGCTTCTGGGTTGGAAAGACGGACCCAAGTAATAGTTTGGGTCGATATACAAACTGTCTGTCCCAGTACATGTAGGCGCGGTGCGCCTTAGCTGGATGTGAGGGAACGTAAAGGCATTAAAACTGTTGTGGTTCTCCTTGTAGCTCCCTTTGTTATACATTCACCCATATTATGTATTTTATATGATTTGGGTGGTAAAATTGCGTATTAAATAAAGGTATCATTGGTATATTTTTTTAGGAATTTTACAACTGTTTCATTGTGGCAATGTTAAGAGTATTTAAGGACTTCATTTTCCCTCTGATCTGTGAACCTGTGGGATAGACAGACAGACAGACAGACAGACAGACAGACAGACAGATAGATAGATAGATAGATAGATAGATAGATAGATAGATAGATAGATAGATAGATTGATTTGCTGAGCAATGTTGCACTTTAAATTTTTTTCCCACACTGCAGGAATGAAGTCGTTTGTGTTAACCTTGACCAGGATTTGCTGTGTGATTGGAGGTGTTATTAAAAACAAATGTTTTATTCTGTGGTGGTTGAAGCTTTGGTAACTTCCATAAGGGTGCAAACATAGCGGAAATGTAAAAAGACAAATTTACATATTGATGCTGTTTTAATGGTCTTTGCAAGGTTTACACAGAGGCTCAAGTGAAATGAATGTGAAAATGCTCAGGTCTAATGTAAGAGGCCTATGCAGGAGAGATATCACAAGGTCGATTTTGTGACGACTGCTTATTTGCAATTGTGGTTCTTCACATCTCTCTGTTTCAAACCCAGAATTATCAAAAGAAAATAAGTTAATTCTAAAGAATGTCAGATGCATTTTCAGTCTGTGATAATGTCATTTCTATGTAAATTGAATGCATAATTCATTCAGCGAAAAATCAGAAAGAAATGAATCCTTATGAGCGGCGGGAGACATACATTACCCGGATACAAATCTATCCAAACGCAGTGGTATTTATCCCTGGAGGTGCTGTGAAATCTGTATTATTATTATTATTATTCTGAAGATTTCACAGAGATCATAGAGTGATAACTGTGTTGTCTATGCTCTTGGGGTGGCTCTTGTCCACTGACAGTGTTAAGAACCGACAGCTTAACACACACTATACTCAATGGACCCACCTGATCATCTGGCAGTTAAACAGATCGGTTAACAGATTTATGGAAGTTTAAAGTACACGAGAAAATAGTTGGCTGAAAGTAAAGTGTTACGGTAACCATTCTGAGTGGATGCTATGCATTAGTTAAACAATCCATTCATTCATGACCTTTTGACCCACTTATGTAATTGATTCTTCAAGGGTTTCTTCAACAATAAATTTTTCAACAAAGCGCCCAAAATGTAAGAAAAAACGAGGTATTTGATGTGATTTATGATGAGCTGTCTGTAACAGTGTCTGCAAAATCCAATAAAAACAGAGTTTGTGCTCTGGTGGTGATACATTGGTGATGGTGAAGAAAGACCACTACATTTTTTTTTTCAGACACTTTCTCTTAACACTCCCTACTTCTACAGAGCTCTATGAAAACAGCTTAGATTTCATCAGAGAGTTGTAAATAATATCTGCTTTGGAACCTCACATGGTGCTGTTGCCTACAGCTATAGGAGTTCAGTTCGTTATTCAAACAAAATCTATGCAGTAATTTTTCATGCGCTGAGAGAGAGGCAAAACCACAATTGTCAATATTTATATCGACTTATGTTTCCTAGATTTTAACCGGTGATAAAATTTGCATAAAGCCAGTCTAAAACGAGTCATAGTAGGACTCATGAATGTCAAATAGACGCTGCATTGTTTCCATCACGTGGGAACTCTTCTAACGTGCTGATTTTATCTAGCATGGGAAAGCCGTCTCTGAAACCTTTTCTCCAGTATTGCTCCCTGTACATGGTGGCTGTTCTTTAGAGTGCATTTTCACTTTGGAAAATTTGATGGGGGAATTGCATTTCTAATTTTGCGCTTAAGTACTTTAACCTTTGACAGATTTAACAGGTGTTTTGCATGAAATTTGCTTGTGTACATAATTAGTTGTTCATCCACAATGTCACGATGCCAACGGTTTCTTTTTGCCAGTTGTAATTGATTTGAGATCTTATCCTCACACCTGCGTGTGGGAGTGCATGATAGTGCGTGCGTGCGTGTGTGTGTGTGTGTGTGTGTGTGTGCAGTGAAGCAGTTGGCATGGATGATCCTCTCCTCTTTGACTGACAGCTTTGAAATGAAACAGGCAGTGTACTGAACCGTGCACATCTTGCTGAACCTTCTCACACACTCATACACACCGCACATGCATGACAAACAGATGAATGAACACATACAAAATTTATAAAAAAACCTAATACTCACACACACACACAAACATGCACGTACGCACTAATGCACGCATGTACACGCACACACAGAAAGGACATTGACCAAGCCACGGAAGATGAAAGGTGATCATCTAGGGAGATAGGCAGACAGAGAGAAGAGGAGAGATGTGTAGTTGTATAGTAACAGCAATATTGCATTAACCTTTGTCAATTTGAAAATAGCAGCAAGAACAATGCAGAAATAGATTACATTAAAATACTAATTTGGTCAAAATATGGGCATGTGCATTATACACAACAGCATTAAAACCGGAGTAACAAAGTCAGGCCTTATGCTCAGATACAAGAGTGCATTACAGCCAGGCCACTCTAATCCATATACAGGTAATAACACCACATCTCAGCCATTCAGACAGCTCAGGAAAAAAAAAAAAAT
The DNA here is from genome assembly GCF_902362185.1 of Chanos chanos. Taxonomy (NCBI): domain Eukaryota; kingdom Metazoa; phylum Chordata; class Actinopteri; order Gonorynchiformes; family Chanidae; genus Chanos; species Chanos chanos. Next base: position 34,360,035 of record NC_044504.1, on the reverse strand, counting down.
TCTCCACTGGTTCTGGACTTTTGATCCTACAGAGATTTGCTCTATTATTTCCAGTGAAGCATTGACTATCTGCAAAGCTTGTCTCCGCAGGGCAGGGGCATGCTATGAAAACTCAAGCGCCTATCTGGAATTCATCCATATCTAATATTGCATTTTGTCAGGGGGTTGATGACATCTGCTTTGAGCTTGATTTACCTACTTTTCCAGTGAAGGATTCTGCAAATGTTGAACCTTGCAAGAAATATGGTTTTCATTCTGTCTGTGAGGCTCAGCATATTGATTTTATAGTCAATGCTCAGGGTCATCAGGTTCGAAAGGTTAACAAGTTCAGCTGCTTAGTAATTTTTTTTTTTAAATGTTTTTCCATAACGACCAAGGTGAAAAAATAAATAAAGGTAAATACCATGGTAAAAAATGGTAGTAAAATTCAAAATAAATAATACGTATTTATGACATCTTTCTGTCTAACCGGAACGATTAAAAAGCAATAAAATGATCGAATGGACTCATGATCATTTATGCGATTGTTTTGTTTAGACAGCTTGATGGCCTCAAGCTATAGTTCAGCATTCTTTCACCTTTGTGATTACCAGCCATAATGATGTTTTTGTGTGCGACAGTAGTTCTGCAAGACGCAACACGTTGCAAGGGCTTTCAGTGTTTTCTTTCTGTGGTTAAGGAGTTATTTCGGAAGATTGAAATGATCCTGGAGAAAATGACACTGTCACATGAGGTTATGCAGCGTTCACACAGATAACAGCAGCTTGACGAAGAACACCGGAATGCATTTGCAAACATAGTTCTTTTTCTATGATGAAACTTTTTCCATTTTGTTCTTCAGCTTTTTTCTTTTTTGTCCAAGTGTAGTCGCTTTCCCTATCTGTCAACTACAAACAACAAAGATTAGATGTGATGTAACACATAGCACAGCCCCAGAGCCCCATGGAGGAAAGCTGATAGTTCTCCTCTCGCACAAATTTGTTTATTCAGTGTAGCAGTTAAGGAGTACCGCAAAGACAGGCTTTGGAGTGAAAGGCTTGTTTGGTTGTTTATTTACATGGGCCGAGAGCTTGGAGGATGGAATGAAGGTTTTTTTTTTTTTTTTGCTCGTTCAGAACATTGAGACAATTGAAAACTTATAGCAACCTGTTATTATATTTCAGGCTCAACAGACAAAAAGAAAACAGTTTAGTGTTGGTTGGGCTATGTTTCTCTTTTTGAGAACTTTGTTTTATTTGATATTGTGAGTGTGTGTGTGTGTGTGTGTGTGTGTGTGTGTGTGTGTGTGTGTGTGTGTGTGTGTGTGTGTGCGTGTTTCAATAGCTACAGCAGTGCACCGCAAAGTATTTCAATCACTGAGGGTCACTCAATGAACAATTGCAGTTGCAGCAGTTCCGTATGTTGACAGCATCGGGTGACTCGGTGCACTGGTCATTTGGTGTGTAAGAAAAATGAGGACAGCTGAGAACATGCACAGAGTTGTTTGAGGTTAAGGCCACGTGACACTTTGTCTTAGTCATGGTTTCAAGATCTTCCCATATCTCTGTGTTCTGTGGTCAAAATCTGGGGCTAGATTTTTGAAGTGTAAGAAAAATCTGTTTGATGTGTCTGCCCTGTTTTTTTTTTTTTCGTGCCCTAATCTTACCATACACGGCATCATCTAAAATCAGTTTCTCCACTCTTGCAGATCCTCCCGATTCGCTGAAGAACTGAGTGATGTCTTGAAGTCAAAGGGAGATGATTTTGATATCAGTCTGTGAAGCAGACTTTCTTTATCTCGTTTAGTTCTTTTAGCTTTTTTTTTTTTTCTTTTTTTTTTTTGATCTGACGACTTGCGGCCTAACATTTGTGCTGAAGATTTTCCTTTCTGATATTTTTTTTGCCGGCTTTGTTGAAAAGGTGTTTTTTTTTTCAGAAAGTTCAGTTGCCAAATGTGAAAAGAAGAAAAAAAGTTTTGATGTGGACTCTATATTTATTGAAGGGGTAGTCCACTATCTTTTGCAAACATTTGTTCTAGTAGTGTGCAAATTTGTTCTGAAGAGAACTGAAACACTAGAGTGTAAGAACACAGTGACAAACAGGAAGCATGCAGAGTACATAGCTTACTGTATGGATGGTTGACACTGGGACAAAAATCATTAGGATAAAATATTTGCTAAATGGTTTTACGCAAGCTTACATGTTGAAATAGTCCAGTTCCCAAACTTAGACTTGTTTATAGTGATTCAGTTTCTTGGACAAATATGGAAATTATAGATACCAAATTTTCAGATGGATTTTGGACCACCATTAAAATACAAAGAGGAAGAATTTATTGATGTTTATTGATCTAAACATGTTTTCCAGTGGAATGAGGAGCACTAAGCAGAGACTGGAGGAAAGAAATGAAAGAATTCCAAATATGAGGTGTGCTATTTTAAGGGCATTGCAGTAAAGACCTCTGTGAGATGGATATCATTCAGTAATTCCTCTGAATGACCGCATTTGGTATTTGTTCTAAATAATTATTAATGGGAACTGAATTTTAGTTAATCAGGCTTAATACAGGTCTGCAGAGAGACTGATATTCATGGATGATATGAAGCGCTCTCTCTCTCTCTCTCTCTCTCTCTCTCTCTCTCTTTCTGTCCCTACACTCTCTCAGTTCTCGTAAAAACTACTTATATGAACTGTTCGAGTTCCATTTTTGGGGACCATTAAATACTGACATTTCCCACAGCAGCTGAGAAAATATTAAATTAAAGTTGTTGCAGTATTTTTAATCACACTAAGCTTCTGGTCAGGCATGACCTTGTTGAATTCACAGTGCTCCCTCACAGTGGGGGGTCAGAGTCGGGGGGGGGTTAAATTGAACTCTTCCTTTGCAGCATGTGGACAGCAGTCCTTTAATTGGCCAATCAATAATGGAACACTGGGTCACTGTTCAGATGGCTGTCAGAACACTGTTCCTCTCTAGATCTGTCTAAATGTGACCTCACAAATGACATTTTGTTCAGAGACAACCATAGTTGGCAATAACTCATTTCACTTTGTTTCGTGGAGCAGTGGTTACGGAAATGACTTCATACAGTAGTTGAAAGATTTGGGTTTTTTTTTTTAATGAAATTACTGCAGATTTCTTGAGGTCTGCAGAAAATGTTCTAAACCAAGGTATTTTCTACACGCTATTTTTTTACTGTTGATGTGCGTATGCAGTCTGAGTACATGTATAAAATTACACGGTTTGGAGAAAATTATTGAGATAAAAAATGCTTTTTGAAGTAACTAAATCACAGTTGAAATGACTCTAAGTTCTACATTCATTTTAACAGTGAATGGGATGAATTTATGTACTGAGAGACATCTTAAATGAACACTTCAGTATGTGAGGTTTTCTTTTAAAGCACCATGAGAATTCTGTCAGGTTTTGAGAGAGATCATTTTGCAAACGCTGGAACTGCAACTGCATCAGAAATTTTTTTATTTTTTTTTAAAGTGTCAGTGAGAAGAGTATTTAAAATCGTGGCAGCAAATGCCAAACAGGAGGGGAAAAAAAATAGAAAAAATGGATCATGACACAGGAACAAATCAAAGCTCTGCACGAAGGGGCTGGTGAACGCTCAGTGGGATCGTGGCTAAAAACCTGTCAAAGAGTTCAAATCTACATCGCTATGACAACAACAACAGCAACATCAACTTTAATGTATCAGCCCCTCTCGCTTTGTCCTCAGAACCCTGTTCTACAACAGGCAACACCTCAGAGGTTTGTGTTTGTGTCAATTCCATAGACGGTTCTCTTGACCACTACACAGTTTGGAAGGGAGCCTTAGGCCATTTGTCCAGCGAATACCACTTCTGGTACATCCCAAATTGTCTTGCCCCTTGCTGTGTCTAGTATTGCCATGGCAGCTGGTTCTGTAGGCTCGGTTCTGGCTTGTTTTCATTTTTTTTTTTTTTTTAATTCTGTGACAAGTTTGGGCTGTCGACTCAGTCAGAATCAGATGGCCACCTGGCTCCGGCATCTTCATTGGCACAAATCATCTTCAATTTCAGAATAATTACCAGACCCTCCGCCAGACTCCAGTTCCAGAAAATTCTGCAGTATCTGCAGTGCTGCCTGAACATCGATTGATATGTGTATGATCGATATGGCTTGGCGTTGCGTACTGCTGTCCCGCTGTAGAATGATTATCAGAGACGTCTTCCCTCCGGAGGGGGGCGATACATCGTTTCCGTCTTTACATAATAAAATTAGTAATGGAATGTCCACAACAATTTTCAAATATTTGTCATACAAGAGGAGAGAGACAGCTATTTGGCCTGAGTAACATGCTTTCAATGGGTCCAGAGGGGAGAAAGTGAACAATTCACACTTGGGTACCACTGCTGAGTGGTGCATTTGGCAATAATAGGAGTTACTTGGTGTGAAAAACACTCTGTAACTTCTCTCTCTCTCTCTCTCTCTCTCTCTCTCTCTCTCACTCTCTCTCTCTCTCTTTCTCTCTCTTTTTTTTCCGGCAAACTAGATTGACATCTAAAACACAAAATATTAGATGAAGTCATAAAGGTACAAGAAGTTAGTTGGTTAAACTACAATTAATATATGACTACAAAACCAACTACAGTATCAGGTATTAGCTTTGTGGTTATTTTTGTGCTAGAGACAGTTCAAAACTTGTGTATAACAGTGTTCCAAGAAAAACTGAAACTCGCCCAAAGACAAAAGTTCAGATAAGACATTATCATCTATTGGTTGATACTTCTTTTTACTTTGTTTCCCCACACACACACCCTGTATCTGAAACCACTAATCTGAGCATCTGATACTGAGAGGAGAACACCCTTCACCTTTAGAAGTGGTTCTTATCAAGACTCTTTCATTTTATCAAGTTCAAGGGAGTATTGCCTCAGGCAAGCTCAGTGAATGTGTCAAGTAGTTTCCAAAACTACCACTCAAATAAAACTAAATGAGTATAAATCACATAGTTTTGATGTGCCCTTTCATGCGCTTCTCTCAAATTGTATTTTTTTATTGTCATCATCAGTTTTTTCAAATGTTTTCAGTATCCTGGTCATCACCTAATGCATCTGCTATCATTCTTTTCTATTCGTGGCTTGTTGTTTTTGTCTTCGGTTCAAGGTAATAATATAGGGAGAGTCGACTAAGCCGTGTTTCAGGAGCTGTCAGTCCTTCTTCCTCTGCGTGTAACAGGCTGTGCCCACCTCGTCTCCAGTTGGCAGACGAGGGATTCGGGGGAGGGGGGGGGGGGGCTGCGCACTGAGCAGGCAGTCATGAGGTAACGCATTCCTGTCGAAATACTCTGGAGTTCCCACATTGCCATCAAAGCATTCCTGCCGACTTCAGAACTTTTCCTCGGACCTCAAGGAGAACACGAGACAGGGAGGAGATTTACCGCGAATGGGGTGAAACTTTAGTTTTTACTAACACATTTTACAAAAAACACACGCTTGGCAACAGCAAATATATTAGCTCTGGCCAATCCTGACAACAGGCCTATAATAACATACTTAACTAGATTTATTCGTTAACAGTTAAAAGTAGTGTGCCAAGTGCAACTAAGACGTTGTTAGTTTCAGTGGATTCAAAGTGAAGGACAAAGTAACACGCCAACAATCTCAAGAATAAAAAAAATAGGTAAAAGAGAATGTAACATACAAAGTGTGACATGAGACTTGTCAAACCACTAAAGAACAATGTGCAGGGAGAAATTGAAATCGATTTAAGATATTGTTTTAATACAATATGTATTAATACAATAATGCAACCTAGAACATGTTATTATGTCAATCTCTCTGTCATTGCACACCAGTATGAGATATATGGATCCTCATAGAGACATCTGAGGCATACAACAGTCATATGTATAGTCATTTACTCAGGATGAGCAAGATGTGCGATGTATTGGGGTATAGGAGAAAAGGGGGAGAGGGAGAGGGAGAGAGGGAGAGAGAGAGAAACAGACAAACAGACAGAGAGAAAGAAGGGGACATTGAGAATAAATTGGAGTGTGTGTGTGTGTGTGTGTGTGTGTGTGTGTGTGTGTGTGTGTGTGTTTGTTTTTGTGAATGACAATTCTCAATCAAACTCTCTCCCATCAAACTCTCATTACACCTTTTGCTTTTCTCCTGCAATTTGTGAGTTCGCACATAGGCAGCCCAGTCAATGTGAATATGAGATAGCCATGCAGTACTCACCTATGCATCTATTCCTTTATTGGCTTTATCTTACTTTTAAATTGTATGAATTTCTTCAGCAGAGAGAGCAGACTGCATCTAAAAGAATACACTGAACAGACAGTTAGAGCATGAAAAACACACAAAGAGAAAAATACATAAAATATCAAAACTATCATGGGCAATAAACAAACAAGAAGGTGTTGGGAGATATAATCAGAGAACTGCATGGACTCTCCCACAAGTGTAATATATTCATATACATCTCGACTCTCATACTCACACCAGACATTGACTGATCATCTGTATCATGGGCTAATCACACCAGAGCTGCTGAATCAGCAGAGAAGTGTTTTTTTTTTGCTGGCCATTTAAATGCTTTAAAGTCAGATCGACTGTGAAGATAGACGGCTCCTTACCTGTGAATGGACTGAAATGTCAATAGCAGAAGGAGACTGATCGATAGAACTCATCCACAGTCCCTCCTTCTGAAGCTTTTTCCTGGCTAGATGAAGAGTTTGCAATGAGAGAATCAATGGCTTGAAATTGCCCTTCTTTACAACCCCCAGTTTCTATTTCTAAACTATTGGATCTGAAGCCATCAGTGTTGACACCGTGTTTCAGGAAATCAGCATCTAAATTGGTGGCTAAACGATTTTCATGGATGATAAGAGGTGTGAAAATCAACAAATAAATCAACAACAACAACAACAAAAAACAGGTACAAATGCACCCTTTAATATGTCCGTTTTCACAGGATCATATTACAGGGATGAGATTTAATCATCAGCATATTAGAGGATTCGATAAGTTGACAAGCAATGGTCGCTGTTACATGATCCAGTCTCCATGATCCACACCATTGTCTCGTGAGAAGACAGACCGTGAGACTGTGAGTCTTTCAGTGAATGGGTTTAAGTGTGTGACCCTGAATGTTTCACTTTCTCTATAAACATGTCAGTTACATCAGGCAATCACTCTGTAAGCCTCACCTTGGTACAGTTTGGCTAAAACACCAAAGATTATTTTGAGGAAGCTAATGGTAACTAACATTAACATGAGCTGTAACTGAGTTCATAAAGACAGTGAGGTGGTGAGATTGCACTGACAAAGGTAACAAGCAATATGTTTTTTTCTGTTCTTAGCAATTTGAACATTACACATTCCAAGACATTCCAATTATCCACAGAGATACCATTAATAGCCTCATAAATTAATAAATTACTAAATAAAGCTGCCTCTGTAAATATGGTCAGCTTCCTTGGAATTATGAGTAAAATATATTGTGTCAAAGTTAATCATGTTTTAAGTTATTGCTGCCCTTTGAACTTGAAAGTTAGGTTTCTATTTTTATATATAAGATATGTTTATATATAATAGAATATAATGGTTAGTTGCTATATATATATATATATATATATATATATATATATATATATATATATATATATATATATATTTATGT
>NC_044504.1:34289896-34349896 GCF_902362185.1 Chanos chanos | reverse complement strand
CCTTTTAGATATCAGCAGCACATGGTAATGGATGTTCCCGCACTTGTTTAACTTGGACTTCTAAAAAGACATTAAAAAAAAAAAACGTCTTGGCTTTGTATCCTTTCTTTGATTCTCATCAACATTTTGACGGCGCACCGTGAAAAATATCTGCCCTAACAAGCCGGTTGCTTCTACTGTCAAATTGGTAACAGTCCTCTAGCAGGCGGCAGCTGTGATAATCTTACGACCATTGATCTTAAAAACAAGACAAGGCACATTTTACATTTCGGTCTCTTGCAGCTAAACTGTAATCTTTGTTGTAAACTATTCCATACATTTGAATTTCAGAACTTCTCTGCTGTTTTTGTTCCTGTGGGATTGTAATGAGCGCTTCTTCGCCCTGGTCTCTGACTGGGCACAGAGATGTGTGGGTAGAGAGGTCAAATTGTAGATGTTGTGCACAGCTGCACAGTGAACACAGTCACATATTACAGAAAAGCAGGAAAAAGCTTTGACCGCAGGTGCACCGCATGATGAACATGAAATGACTGTAATTCTATTTCAACACATGCATGTACATAGACTACTCGATTAAATGTGCGTCTTGCAGATGGTTTGAGAACCTTGTGGGAAGTTACAACTGACAATATATGTATATGTATATGTATGTGTATATATATATATATATATATATATATTTATATATATATATGTGTGTGTGCGTGTGTGTGTGTGTGTGTGTGTGTGTGTTTATGTGTGTGCGTGTGTGTATGTGTGGATATATATATATATCTACACATATACACACACACACACACACACACATACATATATATATATAATATTGACGATATTAGTTGTCCCTGTCTCATTTTCCATCTTGTTTAGGATATGCAGATAATTATTTGAAGACTGTTAGGGTGTCCTCTGAGCGTGTGCAGAACTCTGACCTTGATCCTGGAGGTGGGGAGGAGGCTAAGCACTTGCCGCGAGGATACTGATGGTAGCAGCGGCCAGCCGAGATGTTAGAGATGCACTGGACCGTGTAATCTGATCATCTGAGACGAGGACGGGGAACTGGCTGGGCTGGTAGGGGCTTTAAGTAATGCTGTAGCAGGCCTCAGGCAGGCCCTGCTCTCCCGCCCCATTCCCTGTTAATCAGAGTAAAGCTATAGGCCATCATCAGGAAATCGCATGTTCCGTGTTCTTGTGAGACCCGGTGACATGCTTCGGACGCAAACGCCAAACATCCTCACCGATACCTTCGGGAAATCAACATTTCCTTCTGCTCCCTACTTCCAGCCGTGGCTTCTAAGCTGGGAGCGTTGACGACAGCAGACCCGCGATAATAAGGATGCAGATGCCGCCGCTGTGTGAGCTGAGTAATACAAGTGTCCCATAGCTCATTTAGAGGGGGGAGGTTTCCAAAGGGGAAGGTATTAAGAATCTTGCTGCCTTTTTTTTTTCTGGATTTTACGTAGCAGATATTACTGCGTCTTCTGAGCCAAGGATTAAGCTGTGTAGAATGAAATACTCGATTGGTAACGCATTTTACCACACAAATAGGATTCAAAACTAAGTCATCTCTGGTTTCTGGACTTGTGTTTTCTCTGGGCATACTGTTATTTGTTGTCAGACGATGGCATACGGAGCCAAGCATTGGTGGTAAGCAGATCTTGCTTTATTTCATGATTACAGGTGAGAATAACTACTCTCTAGTCCAAGTCCAACCATCAAATATTAATTGATTATTCTGTGAGAAGAACATCCTTTAATCCAAGTAGCTGCACCAGATGAGTCTACAGATGTATTGTGAAATGTATTAAATGGAGAAATGTATTACGGACAGGAGAAAAAGCGACAAAGCGAGTAAAGTGACAATATTGCCCTTCCTGTGATGGAAAAGTGTTACAAAAAAAGTAGAGACACTTTGTTTGTTCATCTCTTTCTCTCCCACATAGAAATAACCATGAGATGTCAAACATTTATCTGTTTATTTATCCTTCTGCATGTTTGTTTATGTTTCTGCATAGAAGAATGACAGATGAACGGATAAACTGCTGAAAAATGGTTAACCTATTACAGACGAGCCAGTATTTTCCCTCGTCCACAAGGACAAGTGTACGGCAAAGGCCTGGGAACCTTTCAAGGAATGATGACCTTTACTTTCCACTGAATATGACTTTAATACTTTTTAATTCCTGTTAGTGCTATGAGTGAGGTGGTGATGTGCTTCTAAATGTCAGACTGTAATGTATTCCCATCTCTCATATGATGAAAAGAAAAGTTGAACACAACTGAATGTAACAACGTAAGTCTCTGGATGTGAGCTTGAACGCGGGCCGCCGACCCGAGCTGCGAGCGGCCTATCAAGGCGAGGTGAGACGTGAGAGAGGATTTGAAAACGGAGCCTCGTGAGCCTAACAGAGGAATTTACATTTTATTTCCCACATGCTTTCTGATTACGGCGAGCAAAACCGAATTTACAGAGAGACTGCCAAAGGAGGTGCTCGGATGAGATGGTTTTTCCTATTTAATGGAGAGTAACCCAGGGAACATATGCTCATTGGTTAGAACCTCTGTCCGGAGGGTAAAGGAAAACGCATAAACCTGCCAGATAGGGGGAGGGAAAAGAAAAAAAAAACGGATGGAGATAAAGGCTTGGAGGACAAAAACGAACTGATATTGTACCAAAGCCTCCCAAGAATTAATCTGTGCACAGAGATGTTATTGTTTCGATTCAGAGACTGACATGTTCAATACCCTTTATCTCTAAACCTACATTTTTTAGACTTTGAAGCATTTCGGATCACTGTCTCCATAGACACAAGTAACAGGAATACAGGCTTTCAGAAAAATGATGATATTGCATGAGGGCGACGTGACTCTTTGTAATGGTTAGGTTAAAAGATTTTTCTATATATTAAAATAAACACTGCCTTGACTTTAGTCCAAGTACTTATCATTATGAATCTGTGCCAGTGCAGAGAGAATATCAGCCAGGCAATAACTCATCTAGTGCATTTGCTTTACCTCTTCACTCTTTTCCCCAAACAGGAAGGATATAGACAGACGTGAATTCCCCAAACAGAGGGGATACAGAGAAACATGGCACTATAGAAAACTGGCAGGTCTTTTGTGTGCCTTTTACTCTGTTTGATGGAGCTTTAAGAAGCTTAACTGTTGTAAAGTTATTATATTACTTGCAGTACCTCACAGAAGCATCTACGTATCTAAGATGACCTGAGAGACCACTTTTTTTTCTACTTTCCAACCAGTAGACCAAGTAATTACAGAAAGTGGAGTGGATAAGCCAGAGAGTAAAGCATGAAAGACAAATGTGTTGAAAAATGATTTTTCTGAGAGAAAAAAAAAATAGAAAACGATTTTGTACCATTGTGTAGCCAGCATTAAAGCAGTATGCTGTAGTGGAAGGGATTTTTTTTTTTTTTTTGGTGACAAAACTACATATTTCAAACTAAATTGTAAGCAGAGGCATATCAGTCATCACCTTCTCAGAGCTCTGATATTAACGGTGATTCTTTGTCAATACTGCACCTATCGAATGACTCTCCTCATAAGCTTTGACGTTGAGTGTTTGAGGGCCATGGAGTGGCCCCAAGGAGTGAGATCATTATCCACTCAGCATCCTATATGTATTAATAGATTTACACAGACGTTTTGAGAGTCAAGCCTACAACCACTCCCATGGAAACATTGCCACAAGCAACGAGGGATTCTGCCTCATAGGCCAACAAATGCAACACCCACCCACACACACACACACACACACACACACACACACAGAGGCGTACTACAGCAAACACTGATTAGCAGGCACTTACAGTATATTCCACAAAACAAGGACAAATGAGAATGAGATACAGACACATACTGGATCTATTAAGGGACGATGTTATCGGCCAGTCAGGAACCTCGGCCAATCAGGAACCTCAACATTGACCTCACTGTACATTTTGATGAGGGGTCACGCTGTTGGTATTGTTTGATTCACTAAATAACAGCTTTCACCCACATTCTTTCAGTCACATCCAAGCTTAGGCATGAGGGTTGTCTCTTTACCCAGACAAAGGCAGAGGGCAGCTCCAGGTTTTCACGTGGAGCTGGGCTCCTGCCTATAACTTCTCCACCAATCCATGCACATGGGACAGCCTCATATCTCAAGCCCCCTGCCCCAAGGATGGGAGTCAGCACGGCCCCATGCTGCTAACGGTGGTGTAGGTAAATTTGGACATGGACACCGCCGTTGCCGTGACATCATCGTCCCCCTCTCTGAGTCCCCTCCTCCGACAGGGCCTACAGCAGCAGGCGAAGGTCGCTAGCAGCGCCTTTCGGAAACGCTTGTTCATGAAGCAGTAGATGATGGGGTTGACGCAGGCAGAGGTGTAGGAAAGCAGGTGAATGAAGGAGATGGGAGCTCCAGACAGAGCCCGATAGGCAGAGGGCAGGTCAAACGCTTTCCAGGTGTTGACGGAGTACAGGGGCATCCAGCAGATGAAGAACATGGCCACGATGATGATCAGCATGCGTATCACGCGTTTCTTGGCCATCAGCTTGGCCTCTGACGTGTTGCTCCGAGGCCGGTCCACCTTGGCGGGTCCAGCGGAGGTCAGCGTAGACATCTCCATGGAGTTGGGTCTCTTGGACATCTGGATGTAACAGCCGTCGCCGTCGTCGCCGGAGGAGGAGGCGGCGGCGACGCTCAGGCCGTTCTTCACACCTGGACAGAGAAATTTGAAATACGGTTTTAAAAATGACATTTAAAAGATAACCTCTCTGCAGGCAGCAGGGCAAACGCAATTATGTCCGTATGTGTAGCTTGTTCAGTACAACGTTATTCTTATCATACGCAAGGGCACCATTTGATTCAATATTTTTCGCATTCAACATTAGCACAAAGATTTTTTTTCTTTTTTTTTTTTTTTTTTGTCATGAAAAACCTAGAGGTCAACTTTATGTTCAGTGTTTATGTACTGTTGTACAAAAACGAGTAAAGATTGTGGCTGAATCACTTTGTTCTAAAGATTTGTGAAACTCCTTGCAGTTGATGTTTTATATGACTGAGCGTAACCTCCATTTCCACAAACTGTTACCAATAAAGATGTCAAAGGAAATGACATTCTAAAAATACTAATTTAAAAAACAGCAGTGGCGCTTTGATAGATCTTCCGCTGACTCACTCAATAAGTGTTTTCAGGAGCTGGACCTTCGGATCCCAGGAGAAATGGGCTTATATTTATAACCATAATAGCACCGCAGTCATTAAACCAAAGCGTCGGACAATTTGGAGGACGAAGCTATGTCCACAACAGATCCGCAGATATTAAACTCATAATAATGGAGCTGACATGCCAGCTGAATGGATGAAATGCCAAACTAGTTCTTCAGTCTCCCTCCTTGAACACTCATACACACGTATGTACACTCATGCTCTCTCTCACCCTCTTGTACAAAAATACTGGTTCAAAATTTGGGTCAAAATACAAAACACGTGCACATGTGAGGAAATCCTGGGTCAAAATTTGATTACATGGAAATGAACTCTCGTTTGGTGCATTTGAGATCATGTCCTGCGAACAGATGGTCGTGTCCATAAATACTGACAATAAAAACCCATCCTGGAGGCAGAAAATCGGCACATACGGTCCCAGGGATTTGTTCACTAATCCAGTCTTTAAATGGAAGTTCACAGGTTACATCATTTTACCTCAGCCATGCCTACTAAAACAAGCCAAATGAGTTCAGTTATAGAAGATGACTGACAATATGTGACAAAAATGTTATGTTAATGTTGTTTATGATAACTTGTAATCAATAAATTAACCAAATAAATCAAACATAATGAATGAATGAATGAATGAATTAATTTATCAATCAAACAAACAAACAAACCAAACAGCTCATCGTTCAACCATTCATTCTATCAATAAATCAATCAGCCAGTCTCACCTTCTTGTTCTTTCTTTTGTTCCAGCTCAAACTGGATACCACGGTAAAGTTCTCTGGATATAAGACCATACGCTATGATCATGACCACTCCAGGAATGAAGAAGAGAACACAAAGCAAGAGGATGCACCTGAAACAGAGAAATTCAAATGACACAAAGAAACACAAGGCAAACAAAATAATGAGCATTTCATCTCCAAGAATAAAGGCCACAAAATAGCGCCTTGAGCAGGAAAAAAAAAAAATATATGAGAGAATTAATTTGATACAGCTGAAAAGAGGAACAGGAAATGGACATGGTTTAGTGACTTTAGGCAATAAAAATTTCATTCTAAAGCCAATCTGGAAATTTATTACAGAACAGGATTACGCTGCTCTCTTAGCACCAGAATAAAACACATGTTCATTTCAAATGTAGTGCACATCTTTGTCAGAAATAACATTATCTGAGGAAACATCCTTAATTTTGGCTGCCAATCCAAATCTTACATTAAGATTTGTTCAGTCAGATGTGGTGGTTTGGTTTGAGTAGATGATAATGGACAAATATAAACGACTCTGAATCTCTCGGCTGTCCTTGTAACGTGTACGGAGCTGTTTTGAGCAATCGCATAAAAATACGAAATCAAGAGGCATTCTTTACTCCAGGGATGCTAGTGAAGAAAAAAACAAAAACAAAAACCAACATGAGCACACAACAGTATGCTGTTGTTTATCTGACTTCAAAACCTCATGAGAATGAACCGAGATGGTATTGCTACACTGAATTATAAAACTGTCATTTAAAAAGTACTGTCATAAAACAGGAATGTACCATGAGAGAGATACACAGCTGACCTCATTGGATTTGTAAGCAATAAGTATCTTCCAGTGTGAATGTAACTGTTACTGCCCCCACAGTTCTGCTGGGCTTTTCAGGACACAAACACATAAACTCACAACACCTGTGAGAGCATGGGAAAGTTCACTGGAAATTTAGCGGCCAGAGAGGCCTGCGTCTTATTCTGCAAATGTTTGTTTTTTGTTTGTTTTTTTCCCCCAGACTTTCTATTAAATATGATTATAAAGTAAAGCAATTCACCGATTGTTGGTTAAACTGTTATGGTAGGGTAACGGTCGTTTTCAACGTTCAGGCGGTTGCGTGACTCACCAGGCTTGCTCCACCTGGTTCTTGGGCCATTCGTGACGACACATGTGGGCAGTGGTTTTGTTGGTTTTGTTGACCTTGACCAGGGTGCTGAAGATGGGGTATGGAATCATGAGGAGGAAGGACAGGAGCCACGTCACGGCGATGACTTTGTAGGCATGGGAACGGGTCTGCCAGGCACGTGACTTAAGAGGATTACAGATGGCGCTGTACCTCTCAATTGCTATGGCAACCAGACTAAAGGTGGATATGCTGACGGAAATTCCTGTTATCAAAAACAAAACTGTATAAGATCAAACGTCCCCCCCCCATTATGGGCCTATTGTCAGAGCAATTTGTTCAAGTGTTAAATTTCGTCTTGTTTTTTTTATTGGGTAAGGTTTACCAGAACAACTTGAAAAGATGGGTTACTTCATGAGCATGTTTAATAAGTATTGTACTCATTGTAAACAAAAAATTATAGACAATATTCATGAGAGGAAACTGTGAGAATGAGGTCCTTCTTTCAGCACTAAGTCATCGTCTCTGGGGATAGTACCATCCATAAAGTTTTAGCAAAGAAAAACTGTAACTAGTAACTGATGTATGATGAATTACTTTTGGCCAGAGATCATAAGTTGTGATCACAACGGGTCATACCCGGGAAATTAAGTCACTTTGCAAATCTGTGTAGCCTTAATTCAGACAGAAATCCAAACATTGACAGAGAAGGTAGTCAAACAGAGAGACCACAGAGCTGGGCAATGTTTTGACACACAGTATGTGCCTTGGGGCATTGAGAGAGGCAAATGTACAACAGAGGCAAACAGAAATCTCATCACATCCATTTCCCACAAGCACACGCTCCAAAGCATCTAAATTACATTATACAGCAGTGTATGTACCCTATAGATATTGAATTTTTAGAAGATTCATTCTCCATTTATTCACTCGCCGAAACCATTTTCAAAAGGCCAGTGTTGTTTGTGCATACACCTAAGCTCCAAGAACATCACAGATATATCATCATAATAAATTGTATGTTAAATTATATTCATAGTTATCAGTGGATATGTGAGTTGTATTTAAAATGGATACCGTATGAAACACAGGTCTGCAAAGTGAAAACTGTCGAATCACGTAAGGAAATCTCCACAGTTCTGAAGAATTTTATGCTTAATTGATAATGGGATTTACCAATATTAGCTCCTTGGTTAGTCCCTGTGAGAATATGTGATCAGCCACACTGCTCCCTTTGTTTTCCCCTTCAGCATTCTCTGTGTATTTTACCATGTATCCTGCATTCTTGTCTGATTTGTATAGAAGGTTTTATTAATTAATAATAATAATAATAATAATAATAATAATAATAATGATAAAGAAATAATAAAGAAATACAGGTCTGTCTTTTCCAAATGGAAACAGAAGTTGTAAAAAAATGTAATGACATATGCGTACAGTGCTTTCAGATATTTTCTCAGAGTGTAAATGTGGACCAAACATATTCTCTAAAGAAGTCTATCAGGACTGAAACACAAATTAGACAGGCCCCTGGCATTACTGTCATACTAGATGTTAAACTGAATTTAGACATCAATATCTTACGTTTCAAAAAAAATACAATAAAACCAAATTTAACGTAGATAACAATCTGGATTATGGATCATGATTAGTGAATGTATAATTTTACAAAAGACACATTTATAACATGAGCAGTTGACATGAGTTATTGAATCAGTCGCTTGACTTACTTGCCTGCTTGTCTGTTATTTTTCATTGTTAAACTTTCATACATTTTTTTTTTGTTTGTTTGTTTGTTTGTTTGTTTGGATTTCATCTTTCCGTTGGTGTGTTGGACCACCCTTCTGTTTGTATTGTGCGCCCGCGGTCTGTTTCTTCTCCATAAATTTGAATTGCCCTGCAAATTTGTCTATTAATCATCGCTTTCCTCCTCGTCTTTAATTTCATCAGCTGCAGATGCGTGGTGTCGTCTGAATTTTAATAGCGTAAAAAACTTTCCAGGCCCTTTTAGTCATCGGTCCGTTTTGGGTTTTTTTTTCAGTGTGACCTTGGAATCACATTAACTGCGGTTAGAAGAGTTCCAGCCCTCATATAGAAACGCACTGATCCTTTGAAAGAAAAGATGTACAAACTCAAACCACTCTGAAACAGATATTTCTTCAGAGAAGTCAATTTAATTTTCTCAGACTTAGAGGCTGCATCAATTTCACTTTGTGGAACAGGGCAGACAAAGCCAGCCGAGGTAAACTACTTTTAAAACCTTTTTCGTCCTGCGTTGCACAGTTGCTGTACCCAGCCTGCAGGACACAGTGGAAGGCTGTTTTTTTTCCACTAATGTGGTCATCTATCCTTTCAGTTCATGCCAAAGATAATTACACCAACCTAAATTATCTCTCTTCAATTCTGAAACCACATGCATTGCGGTCACCTATGAAAGGTACCGAAGATCCTGTGATCTATGAATTTGACTTTGCTGGTTAGACGAGCATTACAGGCTTTGAAAGAAAAACATTATCTGCTGAGACAAAATGATTGTTCTTGTACGGTCTTACCCATTAGATAGGCCACAATTTTGCACATAGCAGCCCCAAAGGTGAAGTCCTCCTGGAGGTTGGGGATCAGCGTGAAGGGCATGCAGAAAACGGCCATCATGAGGTCGCTGACGGCCAGAGAGAGCAGGAAGGAGTTGGTGACCGTCCGCATCCTCTTATTCACAGCCAGAACCACAATAATCAGCAGATTCCCAAAGACGCTGAGCAGGAATATCAGAGAGTAGAGCAGTATCCTCAGGAAATCTATTTCTGAGAAAACAGAGAGGGAGAGAGAGAGAGAGAGAGAGAGAGAGAGAGAGAGAGAGAGAGAAGGGGGGGGGCAAGAGAGGTCCTTTGATAAGTTCAAACGTAAAAATAATTATGGACTAGCACGCTCACAACAACAGCAACAAAGACCCTTTCCCTAATTTGTGTATAGTGCATTCAGATGAGGGACTGAGCAGAGGGGGATGCTAAAAAAGATAGAGCATGGAGTGAAAGAAAGAGATGTTTGACATGAGGAAAAGCCAAACAACTGGTTCTAGTGACAAATGAGCGCAATTAAAAGTATTTGATTTATACAGCACCTGACAATGTCATTTCATTATCACTGAAGGCACTGAAAACTTTGGAAAGATTCCTGTCGTAAAGACTTTTTCACGCTTTGAATCTCCCAAAAATTGCTATTAAAAGAGCAATGCCTGCACAAACACTTCTACTTTCACCTGCCCCCACAAAAAGGGTGAAATAATCCATATTCTTTGCCCATTATCAGTTTCAGAACAGAGAAACAACCATTTCACAGTAGCGCTTTGGCAGATAGATGACCAAGAGACTTGGTACAATGACTCACTCTACTTCTAACTGAGTTCAAATGATGTCACTGAAACAGCCTCCGCCACTTAGCTGATAGCTTTTTCTTCTCTCCCTCCTTTTTTTTTTTTTTAATTCAATCATATGGAAACAGCAGTAAAATAATATGTGAACGGTGAGGCATGCCAATAAAGACTTACTCATTCTGGCCTGAACGCTGTCGTTAATCAATAGTGTTAACATGCTGATGGATATCTCAGGGCTTAGGGGGGGAACCTAATGCTGATAACAGGAGTTTTCAGCTCGTACATGTGC
Source organism: Chanos chanos (assembly GCF_902362185.1). NCBI lineage: Eukaryota > Metazoa > Chordata > Actinopteri > Gonorynchiformes > Chanidae > Chanos > Chanos chanos. Next base: position 34,339,140 of record NC_044504.1, on the reverse strand, counting down.
TCCTCACACTCAAAAGCATTTAGTCCTGCAAAGAAGCCTAATGGAGGGCATTTGATGACACGCAGCCCATAAGTTTCCATAAAATATATCGAGCCGAACGATACAGAGCACCAATTTCATCACGAAAGGTGGAGCCTTGAAGGGGCATGCTGATGGATTGGAAAGCACTCGACGCATCTCCGTGGATATAAATCATATTTCTACAGGCGAGGCTGCGCTTTTTGACACGGGCCATGACCTAATGCAAAGCAGTGAGCTATCAAGTCAACGTGTCTAACTATATAACGTCGGGGTGTAATCGGAAAATAGTTTTTCGGCCATATGATAGATTGAAGTGACACTATGAAATTCAATTACAAAGACGGACATGCTTAAGTTCAGGGAAACCATTCAGTCATATTAGTGATATTAGTAACAGCGTTGAATTAAATACTGAAGAAAAAAAAGGAAAATTATATTAGGTAACACACTCTCCCCTCAGCTGAGTAAAAAGCATCCCTGAAAAGCATGTGTTATTATTATTATTATTATTATTATTATTATTATTATTATTATTATCATTACTGTTGCAGTTATTGTTGTTGTTTCTGCCATTGTTCCTTGTTGTTATCAACTGAAGTTGAACTGAAAAATGATTATTTTTATTGTTAATTTGATGCATGACATGAATGATTTGGAACCCATTCTAATTCATTCATTCTTTTTTTTTCTTTTTTCTTTTCTAAGGACAAGACTAACTTCAAGTATTTCTATAAACTTTTAACCAAATGACAGCATCTAGAAGTGTAATGATCTCCATCCTAAAAGTTACAGAAGAGAGATATTAATAAATCATTGTTACATCAACCCAGGCGAGCTTGGATTCAGTCATTTTATGGAACGCTCTTGCAGTAATAAGCAGTTGGACAGGAATTTCAGTTCCATGGTAAATACCTCGTTCATTCATTTATACTCTTAATCCGATAATAATTAGCTGATGTGCATAAAAACACAGGTGCACAACTTAGTACTTAAACCTAATTGAATGAAGTGTGAGCTAACTAGCATGTAGAATGAGAAACTAGCCCTGGTGGAGGTTACAAAGGTTACATCTTATCTGAACAAAAGCACAGCGTAACAAATGAAACATTCAAGACTGTACTGACTGATTGGTGTAGCATTACACTCCGATTTCTGATTACTGTAATCGAGGGACACGTAGGCAAACTGGGGGGATTTGATGAAAATGCCAAGGGGCTAATTTGAGAGCAGAAGATTTGAATGATTGCGCTTTGATTTTAGGAGAAGCATTTGTGACGTGCGGCGTGGTTTACACATCAAGCCGCAACGACTCCAAACACAGAAGTCAACTTCCAAAAGTTTCACTGAAAAAGTAAAGAAATGAAACTCCAACCACAAGCAGCAGTTTGTTTTCACTGAACGGGTATGTTTACCGCTCAAAGCTTCGACGGTTCTTTTTTTTTTTTTCTTCTGTGTCTGAAATGATTTACATAAGCAATGGATAATTCTCCATTTCCCTTATGCGGATGGAGGTCCAAGTCAATATGATCCAGAGCCCAAGAGAAGGAGAGAGGGGATTATGGGATCTGTATGGCCCCATCCTGTTAGTGGTTCATTCTTCCATACCAATCATCCTATGACACCTTTAGCCAGAGTTGGATCATTCATTTTTGTCTCTGGCTGGCTTACTGTGGCGACTGTCCCTCTCTCTCCCTCTCTCTCTCTCTCTCTCTCTCTCTCTCCGAGGATTTGTTCCTCCAAAATGCTGTGGACATCAGCAAATGCCTGTGGCCTAGAACGGATCAGGGGGGACAGATCCACATCGGTGGTTGGACTAAAATCAATGCTATCTCTCCCCCTCACCCTGTTTCATATTCTCAGCAACAGCAAATATTTAACGGACTTGCTCAACATAACAGATGGAGCTGGGCAGCTGGCGGGCGTTTTTTTTTTTTTTTTTTTTGCGGTGCCGTGTTGAAGGAACCCGGATGAAACGGGTTTGAAGATGGGGAGTAAATCCTGTATGAGTTGGTAAAGCCCTGGTTCCCCTTCCCAGAGGAAATACTGGAAAATTAGGATCTCCAGCAATTAGTCTAAGCTATGAGAGATGAAGTTTCTGGAAAGACCATGAACAACCCTTCAGTCTTCAAATGAATTATATTGTAATGCATCTGTTAGCCTTGGAAAGCTGTAAACACCAGAGGAAGAGTGATAGAGATAGAAAGAAAGAATGAGAGACAGAGAAAATAAAGGAAACAGGGAGCGAGCAAGAGACAAACAGAGGAAGAAAATATTTATTCATACTTGCATGTGTGTGTATGTGTGCGTGTGTGTGTGTGTCTGTGTGTGTGTGTGCGCGCGCGCTCGCACAGAAACCAGTTTCCCTCATTTTCTCATTGCCTAATGAAATATGTTACACTGTGACTATTGCAATCAAAGCCAATTATTGTCTCTGGGTATGTACAATACCCCAGGAAGCCAAATATCTCCACAAACAAATTTTCCATTGTAATCTTGATGTCTGTCATGATTGTTAGTAGATGGTGAGCCAATCTGTCCTGTCTCATCGAGGCAAGCGCTCTGCCACTCTGAATTTGGGCCCTCGAACCCCGCGTATTTACCAAATTCAGTTCACGGTCTCTCAGTCACTCCTTCGACTGCTAAGTTACTCCCACTTACTCCTAATGCTGGGGGTTCTGCCTTTTTTCTCTGGAGACTTCCCGAGAAATCGCCGGTAATAAATGATCAAAACATCCTGAAGCTTAAGGAACTTATAATTCAAGAACGGCCTGAAAGTTTCTTTAAAAATGAATGGAGTGGTTCCTTTGTGCAGAGCATTTCCGCTTAATGCTTCCTTACGACTGCGATCATTCAAATGTGTCGTCGTACACACATTGCTGTAGTATAAACCGTTACAGTTTAAACCGTCAGGTGGACAATGTCTGCGCTTTTCCTTCAGAAATGGTTTTAAGTTGAGGTAAACTGTAAAGCATTGCTTGGTTATTTAATTTAAGTGTGGGCTTATATGGTCTTATGGTCATAGTGCTAGCATGCCTCCTGGCTAGGTGTGAGCTGACTATTCACATCTCTCTCATAAAGTCCCTCAGCCTTCTGTTTCCAAATACATCCATTTATTCTTTTGTCTGTGCTATTCTTATTAAAATTATTATTACATAGGTCTACTGGGCCACAAGGCAACATGGGAGAGAATAATCCTGAAATTCATAGATAAAGAAATCCATGAATTAATGAAAAGGACTTGAAGCGAATATTGAAGTTTGTTGCATAAATTATGAACTCGGAGCTGGAAGAAAGGTCATTAATGTTTCAGATAGGGGTTAATTATTTTCATTCATACGTGACTGTGACATTTTTATGACATTTTTCGTATAATGAGGTGACTTTGCAGCTGAGCGTTCAGATATTTTTTAATGGCGTCACAGAACGGGCGGGTGAGAAAGGACAGTTTCTGAAAAGGGGATGAATTTCTCATCAAAACTGTTCAAACGAAACTCGACTTCTGAGTTGGGAAAGAGGGCCGGGGGTTAATTTTCTCAACGTGGCTGAGATCAGATATGCCAAAAGCAGAGTGATAATTAGACTAATCAGAGGACTTGCTCTCATTTGCAGCCATAAACAGGTCAAATGTCTAGCTGAAATTGAATTAATGAACTATTTGCTCGATGACAAAAAATAACTAACACTGATAATAATTAAGAAATATAACGTTCAAACTTAAAAGAATAAGTATTTATTATTTATTGTGACTAGGAACCAGGCAAACATAAAAGTGAATCTTTGTTGATTTTGTTGGAGCCCTGTCAGTTCTTCTCGTTGACCTCTGTGCTAGGAGAAAGGAGAAACTGTCGTACAGAAGAAAAATTAAAAAAATTAAACAGGCTTTAGCTTGTTTATGATATATATTTTGAGCTGCCTGGATTAGATTAAGGAGAAATGCCCACAGGATGGAGATTAGAAATTAAATGTGAACCTTAATCTTATTACCGAACACTAACAAAACAAGGTACAGTCAGAAAAGGCATTTGGCAGAAATACACTGTATTTTTTAATTGGTTGTTCTCAGTCTGTGTGGTTCTAATGTTACTGAATGATTAACATTAATTGTAAGCATTCATTGTAAACACTCATATTGTAAACACTCATATTGCTTGATATTAACATTAATCCAGATTTAGATAGGAGATATTATACAGTTTTAAGCAAGAAATGAATCAATGTTGCATAATATTACCATTTTTACCAACTTCTCCAACATATGATCTCAATGACGATAGTTTGAAAATAAATTCAGATCATATGTGCGGGCAAAAAAAAAAAAAAAGAAAAAAAAAAACACTGAATAGAATTGAAAATTATTTTTGTTAAAAAAAACAAACAAACAAACATAAGTTTGTACTGTATGACAGAGGACAGGAATATATATATATATATATAGCACTGACTACTACTCTGTCTGGAGATTTTCCTCTGTCTCGATGTCAAAGGTCAATCGGAGTAGGATGACGGGCGCAGCAGTTCTGTAGGACACAGCTTACGGCTGTCAGTTTGAACCTCAGCACTGAGCCAAAAGCACACACGCACACGCACACACACACACACACACACTGAAAATGACCTTCTTCTTCTCCTCAACACCATGTAGACCTTTTCACAGCCTGAACTGCATCAGCACATCGTAAACAGGAAAACGGAAATCGCAAACACGTATGCCAGTAAATGAGTAGAACTATTACATTTGATCCTGTGTTGATTTACCAGCACTGTCATTAAAGGCGTTAAGAGCCTTACATTCCATGGATAATGTATCATGGAAACTATATGGATTTATACCCATTTTCCTGACATCAGTAGTAAGCACTCTACCAGGAAAGCACCGAAGACTATCAAAGTGACACTCAGTAAGTTCGTAAATGTTTATGTCTCTCTCTCTCTCTCTCTCTCTCTCTCTATGTGTGTGTGTGTGTGTATGTATGCGAGGGTGGGGATGTGAGTTTGCATCAGTGTGTGTGTGTGTGTGTGTGTGTGTGTGTGTGTGTGTGTGTGTGTGTTTGAGAGAGAGAGAGAGAGAGAGAAAGAGAGAGAGAGAGAGGAAGTTAAGGAGAGGAGTAGGAGAGAGAATCATTGTATGCCAAAACAAACTCAAATGTTGGGAGTCTGCCAGACCATTTTGAAATATTGTTTAATTCATACTTTGTTGAAATACATACTTTGTTGAAAGTTTGTGCACAGACATGTCTTTAATTTAATGTGCTGATTAAGTAACAGAAAACAGTGATGACTTAAATAAACTTTTCTCAACAATTTCTGTCAGCACTGTACAGTTTTCTTCCACTTGTGTGTTGTTCTGTGCTGATTGATTACAGTGTTGTTTTGGATATGGGCTGTGTAAATCATTTTTACACCTCTAATGCAAGTGGTTCTAACCAAATGAACGCTTTTTGCCCTGAGCCTTTCCCTGAAAAGAACTATTACACACTGTCATCTTTCTTTATCCTCTATCTATCTATCTATCTATCTATCTATCTATCTATCTATCTATCTATCTATCTTGGTAACCCAAAATAATCTGTCATTAAGCAAATGGTTCAAGTACAGTGAAAAAGCTGAAATAATGTACGGGTAAAGGCATCATTGTAATTCAGCATCAGTGTTTACCATGCACAGAATCAGCAAAGGACACACAGAACCATTCAGACCTTAAGCTACAGGTTCAGTCACATGGTGTACTACTGCAATGTGGCTAAGGATCTCCCATTTTCAAAACAGAGAGATAGATGGGCAGATAGATAGATAGGTAGAGAGAGAGAGAGAGAGAGAGAGAGAGAGAGAGAGAGAGATGATGGATGGAGAGAAAGAGAGAGAGAGATAGGGAGAGAGAGAGGGAGGGCAGCGTAGAAGACATATGATGTATAGATGCATGTACTTTGATGGTAAATGTAAGTGTTTCTTTCTGTCAGTATATCAGTCATGTGTAAATCTGTTCACTAATGTAAGCTCAGAATGAATTGGATCATAAATTTGAGCATGCCCCATGAAGGGTAACACGTTATATGTGGTCTGTGGTTTACAATGTCACCCACATATCATTAGATATAACATTGAGATTGTGTATTCTAATAACGGACCTTTATAAGCGGTATTTCGGTAAGAATAACTCTGATTAGCACCAAAGAGACAGTGACAGAGAGAGTGTCACAAACACAGGTCAAAAACAGCTTCTTCTCATCGGACACACATCATGAATTTAGCATCAATACAGAAAGTGCAGTGATTAGTAAGTAAAGCAGGAAATGACCTTTTAATTGCCTCATAAATATGTATGAGTCACATCTAAATTAGCATATTAGGATGTGTCAAGGAAGCTTGAAGTACTAATTAAAATGTTTCCAATTTGAAAGAAACCATGACAGTCTGGTTATACGTAATAACCTTTATGTGTCCTCTCAGATAATGATCTCAGAGGTAGAAATGAAGTTTGGCAGCGCTAACAAGTCAATATTCGTACAGGAAATGACCTCATCATGACTCTTCCTCTCTTTAAAACAGTCCTTATCAACCACTGTGTATAGCAGCATTAACACAGGTATCGAAAGACAATACTTTGGATGGACTTTGATTCTTCATCATCTTTTTTGGCATCATTTCACACCCCCCCCCCTTTGTTTAATTCAGTTTTAATTTATCATCTTATCTTGCTGTAAGTTCAATTTAATGTGGCAGTTTAAATCGGGTTCAGTTCAAAGAAAGCTGATTTATATTACATTTACTCCCAAAACATGTGACAATCTTTTTGTTTCAAAAACTTTTGGTCATCAAACATTACGTGATGATGGAGATGATTAAGTTAAGTTCAGTTTAAGTGATTACACAAACACTGTGAACAGTGAATTTGTCCTCTGCATTTAACCCATCCAACACACCAGTAGTGAACACACACCAGACGCAGGAGCATTGGGCAGCCTTCCTTGGTGAGCACCCAGGGAGCATTGGGGTTAAGTGCTCAAGGGCACACAGCCGTGGATGTTGGGCCTGGGAATCGAACCGGCAACCCTCCAGTCACAAGCCTGGTTCTCTACCCTTTAGACCACGGCTGCCAGTCTTGTATATCTCACAAAGTTAGTTGCTTGATAATCTTGCAGTGAGAGAATCTTACGGTATTTTGTTATTTTCATTATCTATCAAATCTTGATTCTAACAGCAATGAATTGTGTAACAAAACTCGTTTTTTCAGCAGCATCCTCGCTGATACCGTTTTACGTTGTGTTCTCTTTTCTTTGTGGTGTGAGGCAGCAGTATGGTGGGACTGGACCAGCAGTAATTCACTAATGATGGGTGATCAGCAGTAATTCACTAATGATGAAGACGAGATGCCTTTGTGCTGCTTTCATTCCATTCATCTAACCCAGGTAAAGAGCTCATTGTTAATGAGCGGTGTGCTCACGCAATGCTACACTTTCTCACATACATCTCTGTATGTGTGCGTGTTTGTTTGTGTGCGTGTGTGTGTGTATGTGTGAGTGTGTGTGTAATTTGGGCTGTGATTAAGCTCTACCCTGCCCTTATGCACTCTATATTTAGCCCTCCCCCAGGATCTAAGTGCTGAGTTCTCTGAGCAAGCCACACAGGGTCCATATAAAGGGATCAACCCAAGCAACCAGTGCAAGGAGAGAGAGAGAGACTCATCACCTACACACACACACACACACACACACACACACATATATATATATATAGAGAGAGAGAGAGAGCGAGAGAGAGAGAGAGATGTATGCATATATGACAGAACTACAGAAATGTAAGTCTGTGTGGCTGAGTACAAACCTGCCTACTTTGTAATTTAACAAGTGTCTTTTCTTCCCCGTGCACTGTTTCACTAGTTTCGCCCAGTACGGGATCGGCTCTTTTCAACAGGAAAAAGGCGCTCGGGGAAAAGATCCCCCTGACATCGCAATCAATATTGCAACCCCCTGCCCGCGAGCGGAGCGCAATTATCCCGCGGTGATTACGGAGTCCCTGTACACATATTTTGAACTAAATATTCTCGTGCAACAAAAAACAGGGACATTACGGCTTTGACTCGGGGTTAACAAGCGCTTGAAGGAACGTGTGATTTTAGGTTAGGTCTCCACAAAACTTCAACATTTTCAATCACAAGCTGACAGTCCTTACAATATGCAAAACAACATTCATTCGATTTTCTTGTGTTATTTTTTATTTGCATTACTTGTAATGTAGTACATGGTAGAAGAAAGTAAGAAAAATGAAAACAAAACAGCTGGGAATTTCGTTGCGAAGACATGGGAATTTTGTGATTTTTGTGAAATACTAGACTACAGGCTATTCTACTTTTTGTCGTATAGAAAAACTGATAACGCATCACGTAGTGCGTCCTGTCCAAAGCCAAGATAATAGCTCCTCAAAATAAACAATTTTTTAAAAAGCCCTCATTTACTTTGAACGATGTGTGCTTAAGAATCAAATCTTGAGGGTTAGTTCAATACTTCAATACTTCATCTTGACGCATGAATACTCACCTTTCGCGCGCGCTGGCTGAGCTGTAGGTATCAAGGGCGCGTCTCCACAGGTGGTGCTGCTGTTAGTAAGCTCGAGGCTCAGGTTCGAGGTCCTGTTCAAAGTTGTGGCATTCAGAGTTCCAAGACACCCGAAAAACGCAGCCGTTTCGTTCAGCCTTTGTAAATCCATCATGTATTTAGCTATTTTCAGGTTTAAAATGGTAAGGTTTTGGGCAAACATTGACTCAGTTGGTATCTGATAAGGCGTGCGTAAAACCTTCAGCAGTCATGACACCACAATACATAGTCACTGAAAACTAAACGAAATTTTTCTTCAGCAGTGAAAAAGCATGCTTTTTAATTTATGTGTAATTAAAAGAAACTGAAATAATATCTCCTGATATTTGGTTAAAGGTCCTGACAATGGCCGAGGACCTCGTGGTATTGTGTCGCGAGCGAAATCTCTCCGTCTGCGAGAAAGGATTGGATTCCTCGCATCACTGCGCGCCTGGGCTGTAGTGGTGGATAAGACTGCAGATGCAACTTATTGAGGACGTCTACAGAGGGAGTGGGTTTGGTTTTAAGGTCTTGCGCACATGAACTGGGGTGGATAGGGGGGCGGGGTAGGGTATTTAGTCCCTTTCCATTTCGTCCCCTTTTAAGAAAAGTTAATAAAATGTAAGAACTGTGGAGTGAATCATTGTCGCCCTCTAGTGGTTAGACAACCAACAAATCGAGCGTAGGCGCAAAAAGACGGTGTTTACTTCAGACATGCGTAGATCTCTCTCTCTCTCTTTCTCTCTCTCTCCTCACACACACACACACACACACACATACACAGCAATCCATGCGTTCCCATATATTTCCTGCTGGTTTAAAACATATTTTAAGACTAACCCACTGAAGCGTGTTATTACCTTTTGTGCTCCGATTGGGAAAGTACAGATCACCCTCTTTTTGGGGGGGGGGGGGGGGGGGGGGGGGCTAATAGCGGCAGCAAAAGAAATACATTAGAATGTGAGTTATGCAGTACAACATCATTCAAAGTAAGCCCCTCGGCTCTCTGTGCACCGGGGTGCAAGCTGTTCCTGATATTTTGTTACTGTCTACCCACGTCCTTACTTTCCTAATACTGTCACTGGGTCAATACAGATTCCCACACCAGCTCCAGCTGAAGTCTGAGTAGTTCGGCTAAAGCTCCACATGTGGACCAGCATGACAGTAGAGAGCAAGCCAAAACTGAGGACCGACAGAATAAAGACAAAGGGCACTTAAAATGGGTTGTCCATGGCCCTCTGTGTATAACCCCACCCCCCCAACCCCCACTCCCACTCCCCCTGTTTCTGTCTGTCTGTCTCCCTCCTTCTCTCTCTCTCACAGAGCATCCAAAGTAAGAAATTAAAATGGTTTGTCCATGGCCTTACGTGTGTAACCCCCCCCCCCACTCCCACTCCCCCAGTTTCTGTCTGTCTGTCTCCCTCTCTCTCTCTCTCTCTCTCTCTCTCTCTCTCTCTCTCTCACAGAGCATCCAAAGTAAGAAATTAAAATGGTTTGTCCATGGCCTTACATGTGTAACCCCCCCCCTCCCCCAGTTACTGTCTGTCTGTCTCCCTCCCTCTCTCACAGAGCATCCAAAAAGTAAGAAATTCAAAATGGGTGAAAAGCACTGGAGTATGTGTACAGCTCTGTAGAAAGTTTTATGTTCATAATAGGGTAATAAATACAATCGAGTCAAAATGTAAATGTAAATGAATTTGGGGGGGGGGGGGCAGGTTCTGTTGTCAAACAGGCTGTTAGAGAAAATTCCTGACTGAACTTCCAGTCCTTTTCATTCACTGTGGTCTTAGCACAAGCTGAGAGATTCTTCGATTGATGACATTGTATTTGTTCACCGATAGACTAGACCACTGAGGATCATTGACCAGCGACAGGTAAAAGAGGCACTTGAGCATCGACTCAGACAGCAATCACAGCATTTGCACATAAATGAAACAGCATTTAAACGTGTTTTGAGGGATTAAATAAAGCGCCTGGAGGTTGAATATCAAAACTACGGCAACTAGTGACCATCCTGAATGAGAACGCCCTTCCAAAAGTTGAGATAGTTCCCATTGTTCATCCTCCTGCCTGTCCCCGGCCCCTTTGGCACCTGTGCCCAGCCTGTTTGGCAGGTTTATGATTGCTTCGGTTTAAAGGGACTGGGTGGACACCCTTAGAGACGCAGTATATAATCCTCATGACACGGGACACAGTTCAATCATTTATCCGTTAGGTGAACCTTTGGCCTGTCAAAGTCCCTGACGCTCACTCCCACACCGACACATATCACCTTAGAGGAGCTGGGTAAGGAACCTCCTTTGGATTCGTGCATCGAGGTGACTGTATCTGGTGAGTAGCCTCCACCTGTGCGTCCGCCGAAGTCTGTCTCTCACATTTTACATTTTGAGACAACCTGTCAGAAATGTACTGTTTCCAACCAGTGCGCAGCTTCAGTTTTGTTACCATTTTGGGATCTGTTGAAGCTATTGTTAATGGAAATGCAGAGTGATGTTGAGCAGTAAGGTGTCATGCAGTAAGGCAGTATTGAAACATGCGTCGGTTTATCATTCTCCTGACTCTTGTCAGGATAGTGGGATTCTCCTGTTTTCAAAACTGTATTTTAATGGGTTGTACTTCAGTATTCCTTAAAAACTCATGTCATATATATAGATATATACAGATCCATAGATACATTTTCTTTGAGTCTATGGAGCATGGCTTTAGCCGGGGTTTTATCATGGATTATGATTCGGTATCAAAGACTGGTGCAGGTCGACTCTTTTGAGGGAGGTAAGTGAGATCCATCTTATGCTTGACGGCCAAGATTTGATATAACTTTTCATGCCTGACATCTATGATGTCCGCAGTGCATGTGTGTGTGAGTGTGAGGATTCTGATGCTGATTTTTCTCTATTGAGGAACCAAAGTGCAAACATTACTGCAACAAGTGTACTTTGGCTTCACACTAAAAGCCTGCTGCGGTGTTAACAATTAACGATGGGGCTCATTCAGACCGTCAGCACATTCTGCAAGTATTAACCTCACTAACCTCACTAAAGCAGACCTGCCCAGGGCCTGTCCCTGCAAAACCGGTGATATGGTCTTAGATAACAGCACAATCCATTGGCATTCAAGGACAAGTGATCGTTACGACAACAGAGAGGGCTTTCCCAGTTGGTTAGTGCTGTAGTACCTTACAATACGATCCAGTATCAACGCTTGCTATTTTTACTCAAGAGTGGGAGAAGAGAGAGCTCATTCCGAACCAGGTTTTGTTTTTTTTTCTTTCTTTTTTGCAGTTTAGAGCTTCAGGTTCTCCTCAGTACTGGCATTTTTTGTTTGTTTGTTTTGTTTGTTTTTGTTTTTTGTTTTTTTGCACAAATTTATGCTGAGTGAAATAGAGTTAAAATGGTGCTTTAAGCATTAAAACATGAGAAAATATAAAAACCCAATAAACTACAGTATCTTACTCCATTTTGAGCGACATGAGTGAATGATCTATTTTATATACCTCATTCAGTATTGTAATTGTTTTTTTTTTTTAAATTTCTTTGTGTTGATATGACTTGATAACGCATAATAACGGCATGTCCTCTATTTAACTGATAACTGACAGGTTTACATCACACTGTTTTTGTAATTTTATTGGTACAAAATAATGAATAACTAGTGTAATTGTGCAATAAGCAATATGGGTGTTCCTATGACACATTGTTCAATGAGGGATTATCTCAAATCTGAAACATCATCAACCCAACATAGTGATTATGACCATCATTCAGAGCTAAATAAAAGACTGAAATGAAAAAAAAGTAGGATATCAAAGGAAAACATAAATAAACAAATACATAAGCAATTAAGTAAATAAACTTCTTTAACTTCTGTCTGTGCAAACAGAAAGAAGCTAAAAGCTAGCTTTAGTGATCAGGGTTTTGGTTACGTCCTAAGGTTCCATACAATGTGTAATCTGTCAAACTACAATCATTTTTACCTGTAATTTACATAAGTTACTGAATGCATATATTGTAATATCTTTGAAGTTTGTATCTACTTTCTAGCGTTCCAGCTAAGGAATTTGACTCTTTAACTTTCTTCCTTGGCTTCTGACTGTGAGATTGTTGCCAGACAAGTTTTGGGCCCTCAAGCTTACCATTCTCTTCATTTTCTCCTGCAAGCAGAGATGGCTTGGACAACATCACGGGTGATTTATCTGACTAAGAGGGAGGGTCGTAGTTTTGGGTTCTTCCTCAGAGCAGAACATGGGGAAGAAGGACACCTCGTCCGCAGTCTGGAGATGGGAGGCCCTGCTGAGCTAGCCGGCATGAAAGACGGAGATCGCATCATCAGAGTTAACGGAACGTTTGTGGACAATTTGGAACATGGTCAGGTATGAGAGCTGGAGATATGGAGCGAGAACATCTGAACTGTTCTGTAGTGTCACGTTTTTTGTTTTTTTTTTTATCATAAAGACACAAGTAAAGGTGTCATCAACATAGCTTAAGAAAAGTTTAACTTTTGTTCACTTGGTTGTGCTCTCCTGGTGAAGGTTGCAGATATGGTGAAGAGAAGTGGGATGTCTGTAACATTCCACATCCTGCGGGCCGATGCATACAAACAAGCCAAAGCCAATGGAGTGGACCTGTCTCAACCAAACTCCCACCCTGGACATACCAAACCTACCTTGAACGGGGTGTCAGGACCTGTGCCTAAACCCAAACTCTGCTACCTAGAGAGGACCAGTGGTGGATTTGGGTTCTCCGTCAAGTCTTCGAAAAGTGAGAGAAATCGTGCTTAGGATGAGAGAATGAATATAACTTTTTTTTTTAATAGGATTGGGGGATTATTTGTTTTAGACAGGCTTTTTCTGGTGTTAAAACAGAATCTGACCTTCTTGGATTTGGAATGTGATAGTCAGTTTTGCATTAGATTCCCATAGATAATGATCATTTCCAATATTGAATCAGAATTCATTTAAATGGTTATCTCATTGTTTCTGATTGTTTATTTGTTTGTTTGTTTGTTTGCTAGATGAGCAAGGGATATTTATGGTGGATGTGATACCTTCTGGCGTTGCTGACAAGGCAGGAGTGAGGCTAAGGGATCGTCTTTTGGAGATCAATGGGGAAAACGTGGAGAATGCAACCCATGATCAAGTCGTCCAAAAGGTAAGTAACATGCTCTGGTTTTCGGGTTGAGCACGCCTGACACAGCTGATAGATATGAACTGCAATAAAAGAAAATAGATCCTGTGTTATATCAAGCGATAAAAATCGATTGGAAAAAAAAGAGACGGTTCTTCTAATCAGTGTTTTATGGCCCATCAACTTAAGGTTGTAACCTCTCGTCTGTCTGTGTAAGATCAAGGAATCTGGAAATAGCATCATGTTCCTGCTGGTGGATGAGGACAGCGACAGATACTACAAGAATAAACACACGAGGCTGGGAGTGGGCATGGCCACGGTGAGGCACCTCCCCCTGAAGCCGCGCATAGCCAACATGACCAAGGGTTCGGACGGCTACGGTTACATGCTAAGACAGGAGCCAAACCTGAAAGGTGTGTGTGTGTGTGGAGATGGCCGTTCATGAGAAACACCACAGGCTTTGTTACCAGAAGATTCCACGATAGCTAATTACATGGACTGTGTTTTATATACCAGTGGAACGCCGAGCAAATACCGGTTGCATTAGCCAAATAAGACGTATATTACATTATAACCTGAGGCTTTGAAAATCACGTTGGAAACTCAAGCTAAAGAAATGAAAAGGCGAGCGAAAGACTTTGAGATTCCAGAGAGATGTGCCTAATGAAAACATGCTGTAGGGTAAAAAGGTATATCCTCTATCTGGTATTAAAGGCAATCCCAGCCCATTTCGCCATGTTGCTGAGCATAATGATAATAATTCCCCAACCTGTATTTGCCAGGTAGTGGTCTCTGTCAACCACTTTCCTGTTGTTTCAAGAGAAATTTAGTGAATTTAATGGATGATGTTCATGTAAGATAGAAATTTAAGAACACGACTGATTAGCTATTCCAAACTGGATGCTGATTCAGAGGAGAGAAGAAGAGAAAAAATGAAAGAGTAGAGACCATTTTGGCACTGATTATTTGGCAGCAACTATTTTGTTGAATGATCGTGTTCAAAAATAAAAACATCAATTAATTTGATAAATCTCTCACTGAATATGTTATACAGGATATGGATAAAGGTCAGCAACATTTAAAACGTTTTGATATACCATACAGACAGTTAACTGGTCACGTCCAAGTACCAGCCTTGGTCTGTAATTTCTCTGTTTTTTTCCTCAGGACACTATGTGAGAGAAATCGAAGAAGGATCACCTGCAGACAAAGCTGGACTGAAGGACATGGATCGTATAGTGGCTGTGGATGGAGAAGATGCGGACGGCTGCACACACGAGCAGGTCGTGGCCAAAATCCGACAGAGTGGAAACAACTGCTGCCTTCTGGTGGTCGACAGTAAAACCGACAAGATGTACAAGCAGGTGAGTGATGAGATAGCCTATCGTTTTAAAGCATCTCGGAGCATTAGGAAATCCAGCTTCCCCAATTACTGAATTCTTCCTCGAAGTACAAACTTCTCCACACCCTCCAGCTGTAAACGTGTACCTTCTTAAGTGTCAGCTACATGGCATGTATATTCGTTGAAGTGTGTATATGAATTTTATGGCATCTGTAAATGCAATGATGCAAATGATGTTTGAGGTATAATAATTGAGGTATCATGTTTCATGTTTCAAGTGTATTTATCACTTATTAATAAATAATACTCTGCTGAACATTGAAAACATAGTGTTCTCTGGTAAATTATTTTCCTGTTTTTCCATCCACATTGCTCCAAAAGGGAGGAGCTTCTCCCTTGCTCTTCTGGGAAGAGATGAAGGGATCACTCCCACAGTCAGCCACGCCAGAACCGGATCTGAGACCTCCCCTTTATCCAACCCTAAATCTGGAAGATTACAAACCCAAACTGTGCCGTTTGGAAAAGACTTCTGCAGGTTTTGGCTTCCACCTCAATGGAATCCAAGGAGTCCATGGCCAGTATATCAAAGAGGTAGAAGGGGACAAAAATATGTAATTGCATAATTTCACTATAAGACACAGACATAGACGTGGTTTATGTCATTCCTCTGAATATAATAGTTGGTAAACACTCTTGTTTCTGGTCACAGGTGGTGAGAGGTGGTGCAGCCGACCAGGCTGGACTGGAAGACGATGACATGGTGATCGAGGTGGATGGAGTGAATGTGGAAAACAGCACACATGAGGAGGTGGTAAGCCTGATCCGCAGAAGTGGAGACACGCTTGTCCTCCTGGTGGCCGGGAGACGCGCCTACGACTATTTCAAAGCCAAAGGAATCCCCATCACTACGCTGCTCCTCTCCAAGGACCTGTCACAGGAGCACTCTGAGCCCGCCCTCCTGGAACAACTCCACGAGGAGGAGAGGAGAGAAGAACAGAGGGAGGAGTACGTGGAGGAGATAACAAGACCAGACACGCCACCCAGTCCAGCTCGTGAAAGGGTGAGTTCTAATTTTAACCTTTAGAAAGTTTCTGTTTTGGTTTCACTAACACCCAAAGGGCCCATCAATTCACACATGCATTAGCACTGTTTGTTCAGCTGTTTAAAGCTTGAGAAATGTTAAACTGTTGGTATGACATCAAGGCTTTCGTATGTAAAAGAACAGCTCATAAGAACAAACAATCAAACAAATAAACAGTTTCAGTGGGTGAAAACAAACTTCTGAATGAGCTGTTTTGTAAAGGCAGTTCTTGCTGATATTGACTAATGGTGAATATCACTTTTGCTTCTTATATTTGTAGACATCCTCATCCTCATCTTCATCATCCGCTGCGTCGGTCGAAAGTCTTGATGAAAGACTGTGAGAAAACGGTCCAAAAAATTGTCCAAAGGTTAATGAGACTGGTGACAAAGTTCAAATTCATCTGAATACAAGAGGTTAATATCCCACCATAATGTCAGATATGAGACTTTTATAACCAATAAATGTGAATGTATTTGCTGCCAGCAAGTCAGCATGCCAAAGACTGTACCTCTATTACAACACTATACCAAATCAGTTCATGTAACATTTTCTATAAATCTAGATTTTCAATCAGTTTGGGGTTAGAAATATGACATATTCAAGGAAATCTATCTGTCTATCTATCTATCTTCTCAACAAATCCCAAATAAGTGTAAAGAATAAAAACATATATCTTTTACAGCATATCAGGTGCTCTTATAAAAATCATACAAAATTGCAAAATGGTATTTAATGTACATTGGTGTATCACACACTATATCATCATAGGGGAAACAAAAATATCATTAAAAGAACAGAAATGTCATTTATGGAATTAAAGAGCATGTACCATGGTTTTCTCTGTTGTGATGATTGTTAATGAAAATTACATCCGAATCATCTTTGCCTTAACTCCGCAGTTAACAAAACACTCAAAGAGCATTAATACACTAAATAAGATGTTTATTTCATTCTTTCTTGTTTTTTCTCCACCATCTACACAAGCTCTGATTCTTAAAAGGATTTTCACTTGTGTTTAAACCCACCAAAGTAAACTTCACCACAGAATGCCACCGATGCAATGACATCTCAATGGCCTGGAACAATGCTGCATTTCCTTTGAAGCCTTTTCATGTCCTTGAGTGAAGCCAGTGGACGTGACATGACGTAGCCAGACAGTGTCGCATTTAGGCTGTAATACTGAGTCGCTGAGTATTACAAAATTAAAATATAACATTTCCATTCATCTCAGTGTTAAATCAGACACCACTTAAAGAATGATACATATCACAAACTGAGGAATACAAACAGAGGACAGCTTATGAATGTTTGAGCATACATGAAGCTGATGTATCTTGGGCTCTTGAGTTGTGAGTTATCACAATATCAGCCAATCTGCAGTGGTAATGCCCCTACAATAGTGTGTGTGTGTGTGTGTGTGTGTGTGTGCACATTTATTGCAGCAAACTAATATAACCCTAACTGTGGGGTGTTTGGGTCACTGGATGACGTGTTGGAACGCTGACTTGACAGTGATATTACATAACATCACATTAAGGCTCTATGCCCTGTTGGACAGCACAACTACTGTTTGGATGTTTGTACATTCAACCAGTAAAGAAAAAAAGAAAAAAAAAAAAACACGTTAAAGATTACACCGATTTTCAACTTGTCACATCACCGTCTGTTCAACCAATGAAATGCTCTGTTCTCTCTACTGACATCATATGCAATCTCACAGAGCCAATCAGCTCCATCAGTAGAACATTCCAAAGAACGTCACTGTCTTCAGGCGCCTCCTGATTCAGGAAGAACCAACTCAGAAGAGGGGCTGACCTCTTGACAGGTTACGGACAGGCAAGAGATTTTAAAAAGTTAGAGAGAGAGAGAGAGCGAGAAAAAATGAGAGTTCTTTTCTCCTGAGAGTGTGCAGATGTCATAAGGTCATGTGCTTCTCAGGAGCCTGCTTGTGTGCCAGGTAGAGGAAGAGGATGCTGGACAGAGCGCTGACGAGGAAGATCACGTCAAACCAGCGATGGTAGAAGTTAAACTGCAGCTCCCCCAGCACTTCAGTGACAATGGTCCGATACTCCAATGGCATGCTCATACGCATGAGCAAAACAGAGGAGACAAAATACATTCCCTGGTGAGGGGGAGAGAGAGAGAGAGAGATGGAGAAACAGAAATAAGGAAAAAGAGAGAGAGAGAGAGAGAGAGTGAGAGAGAGAGAGAGAGAGAGAGAGAGAGAGAGAGAGAGCCAGAGAGAGCGAGAGACAGAGAGAGAAAGAGGCAGATAGATGCAAAGACAGACAGAGAAAATGTTTTGCTTCACAAAGTATCTCCATTCACATTATCAGCATGATGAAACATTATGTAACCTTACAAAACAAGGGTGAAGTAATAGGTAGGTCTATATTTTTATATTTTCATCCTCATCACAAAGCACAATTTTCTCACCATGATTTGGGCCAAAACCAGCACTATGACGTTAGAGGACTTGCTGCTGGAAATGGCATAAAAGAACTGCAGATTGAACAGAGAACAAGCGAGAAAAAGAGACACATTAAAGACATTTCCTTCCTGTCTCTTTGTGAGTTAATCCTCTTTATAACCTCAGCTAATTCATCTTGTCATTTCTTTTTTTCATTTATTTGAAAACACACAGGTTTTAGGCTATAATGAAAATGAATCAGGTGTGGTCAGAGTCTGTCTACCTTGGTGAGCGTGATTAGTAACCCTCGGATGGACGTGACGATGATGATTCCCACTAGGATGAAGGAAATATGCTGAGACCAGAACTTCACCTGTGGATGAGAACGGACAGTGCAGTTCAGACCCGCATTAAAAAAAAAAAAAAGGATCACGACATACGCCTTAAGATTAAAATCCAGTTGTACTGAATCATCTTATTTGTGCAGGTAAAGATTAAACAGTTATTAAAAATTAGTTAACGCTGACGGGCGAGGTTTTACAGAATTATTAACTTCAGAAGTGACGACTTGCGCAAGTGCCCTTTCGCTCAAAGTGACTTGTGACTTTCACCGACGCAAACAAGCTTCCATTCACATTTCCACGTTTACACATAAACCAAACCCTGTTCAGATCTGACTGTTTATTACAGGCCTTTTAATGGAACAAGTGTGCAAATGTGACAGTTCTATGGTTAAGTGAGTTTGGGCAAAAGATCAGTACTGTCTGTTTGTAGTGTGTGTGTGTGTGTGTGTGTGTGAGTGAGTGAGTGAGATAGTGAGTGAGAGAGTGAGTGAGAGAGAGAGAGAGAGAGAGAGAGAGAGAGAGAGAGATGACGAGACATGCAGACATGTGCCAAAGTGTTTTAATGTTTTTGGGTGGAGTGGACTAGTTTGAGAAGGTATTCCTGTCTTCTGTGATAAACACCTCTGAAATGGACCTAGTGAAGTGTTCTTACATCAAACTGAATACCCAGGTAATTCACTGTGATCTCAATCCCTCGGGTGACTGGGTCTGTCTTCCCCACGCGGTCAAAGACAATGTTAATGGTGGCCTGTGAAAAATGCACACGCATCACAGAAACAGAGGGTTTCACACTGATTCCAATCTCTGTGGATTAACATTTTATTCAAACACAGGCGCGTCACCTGCAGGCAGCTCTTACCATGAAAATTTTCCATACACAGTAGATGGAGAAAAAGTAGCCCAAAAAGTTGAAATACTTTCCTTGAAAAGTCTTTGAGTACTCTATGCGCTCCTGGAGATCAGAGAGATGAAAATCCATTTTTATTCATATCAGAAATCCAAATCTTGGCAGTTGTTAAATCAAGACTTGTGCCAATCATGTCTTTTATCGGGCCCTAAAGTTTTCTTAAAGAACATCTCCAGTGGTTATGCTCAACCTTGCCATGATTAAGAAAACTATATGTTTGTCACATGTGAAATACTTTGTGTGTCTAAACTGTATAAAAAATGTATGTTTATGGAGTTACACTTTGAAGGCAGGTAAGGGAGATTGTGTGTGTGTGTGTGTGTGTGTGTGTATGTCTACCTTGGTGGCCTGCAGATCGACCGTCTCCAGGAAGAGTTGTCGGCTGAGTTCCTCCAGAGCATCCACTTCCTGCTGTATTAGAGAAATATCTGCAGCAGCTGCATTAAGGAGCTATTCAATTATACATACAGTATATTAAAACAAACAAATACACACAAACACACAGAAACAAGCCAACACACACACACACACACACACAGCACAGAGACCCCAGTACAGAAGTAAAGGATACTCTCACTTCCAGCAGGAGAGGAAGTAACACTCTTAATCATTCCCCAGAATCCTGTCTGTTTGTTCTGGTCCTCTCCACGCTGATACATCTGTCTTCTGGTCATAGCAATACTACAGAAAAAAACCCAAAACAGATACATGTTTAACACACAGCATGTCTGGAGCCCCCAGTTATGATACACACCTACAAAAGTAAAGAAACCAGATAACAAGATGCCATTCTACAATATTATGTATGGATTTTTTACATAAATTATTAATTACATATGGATTTTACATATGAATTATATACCTTTCAGAAGACTTAAAGATCATTACTGTTTTGTGACAACACAAACGTATTACGTGTGTCACAGATATGTTAGAAAGTTTTCTGCTGCTGTGTACACATACTACTGAAAAGAAGACTCTGAAAAAAGATGACTCCTAACATTAACTTACTCCCCCCCTCCCCCCAACACACACACACACACACACACTCCCCCCACGCTCTCTTACCGTTTCTTCTTGCTGACAATCATGTCCATGGTCTGAAGCAGCCTTCTCTCCAGGGCCAGGATATCACTGTCTGTCACATTCCTGTGGGGGAGTCAGTACTTCAGAACTCTTCACACAAAAGCAGACGCACGGTTTATACCAACACATGCCTCTTTAACAAGCATCTCCCTGATACTGAGTGGGAGGAAGAAGATGAAAAACGTGTATTCGTTTTATGTATTTGTGTATAAGCACCTGAGAAAGTAGGACATGTAGGTGTATGGACAGTTCACTGCACCAAAACCAGACAAGAGAGCCATGAGTGTGACGCCAATGACACCCACTCGACTTATCAGCTGCTCTATGGACAGAATACCTGAGGGATAGAGAGAACACAGCACATTTAACCACAATTCAGACATTTAACCACAATTCAGAGAGCATTACCATTTTCGTACATCCTATCTTATCGCTATCGTGTCATCCTTATAAACATTATCAGTCAACTCAACGCTGTGGCAGGCACTGGATGGCACATCAGGGACGTGCTGTTGAGTCAATGGCGGGAAAGACTTCTCAGCTAGCCAGTCTCAGCTAACAGTTCATTTGATTCAGCGAGTCAGGGTTCTGCAGCAACACTGATCTAGAGAACGAGGGGTGTTACAATGCAGCTGAAGCAGAATCCCTTAGTGAGGCATCTGTACACTGAGGTACACTGTGTTCACGAAAATAAAGCATTCGAATAGTGAGTGAGTCACACGGCCAAAGCTTGCTGTATAAAGCAGGTAGAACACACAGCTGATACGTCCTTGTCGTGCATGGGCAAAAGAAGCAGCCAGTCTCACGTGAGCTAGTCACTAGAGGCATCTGTAGATGGAAATCAATCAGCAACACTGGACAACTGAGGAGTTTGGGAAAAATAATCCTGTTTCCTGCTACATCGTGCGTATGTCAGAGTCTGGATTTGGCATGACCTCATGACCCATTCCGCCTGGATTAAGCTGTGCGTGGGTGTTACCAGTGACCCCATAACTCTGTGAAAAACGTTCTCCTGGCACACATCACATCCCCTAATACTGACTGAACAATCCTGCAATATCAAAGCATCTCTGAACTTTGCTGCTGACTAGGTCCAATTGACTAGGTTGTAAGTCACTACCAATAACACGATGCACCTTGAAACATAGCATGTATTGTCCTAAAATTATTCGGCAAGTTCACTTTACTTAACTTTCTGATACGGTCTCTAGATACAACTGAGGATTTTTTTCAATTAGATGGAACAGGTTGTTCACAGCATGAATGCATCACAAAAACCCACAACATGTGACGCCCATCACATAAGCACAGACAAACATCCTTGAGGAATGCTTTCGACACATGGTAAAATCCTTGGCCTTATTAATTCAGACTGGACACAAACAGGAGATCTGACCCAGAACTGAGTGGGTGTGTCTACTAAACTAGCTACTGAGTCTACATAAAGCAAAACAAAAAGTGAATCTGAATGTAACCACAGCGTTAGGATAAACCAGAGAGGAACATCTGTGAACAAACGTACATGAAGTTGATAAACTACTGCTTACCGTGTTTAGGACTGAGGATGGGAAATGGGTCTCCCAACTTCCAGAAAAAATACATGAAGGTGAACCATACAACACAGGCAAACAGCAGTCTGTGTCTCTGCACTAAACAGAAAAATGATATACCATTCACAGAAAGTCAGGACATATAGAGGGCCTTACTGGCATTGTACAGATTGTACTGTAATGCTGAAATATTTCAAAGTCAACAATTAGATAAGAAGGGTACGTCAACAGAAGTACTTACACAGACGTATGTTGCTAACCACAAAGTAGCCAATGTAGAATGGCACGACAAAGATAAGAACCAGCAATATGACGTACAGATTCAATTTCCAATGGAAATACCTGGACCTAAAGCAAGGATATGGCACAGCATTAAAACACACATGAACAGACGTGTTAATGTAAACGTCTGGATGAATGTGTATGCTTGACTATAAATGGCTAACACTCTTACGTGCTACTTAAGGCTCCGAGGATTTCAAAGATGAGGAGTTCAAACATGGTGCAAGAAAACGCAAACGTGACAGAGAAAACCACCTGCACCACATACTGACGTACCTAAAAGGACGTCGAGATAGTAAGATTCGAGAGTGTATCAAAACGCTTCGAACACTTGTAACGGTTAAGACGAAGAGTCTTGAGCATATTAAAATTACCTCATAATCCTTGAACAGTTGTCGCATGAAAAAGAGCCATCCAAAACCGAAAAACAGAACCTGTGAAGACCAAGTTAGACCCAGTCGTAGTTTATAACAGCAATTAGCTTTTATTTACCGTCATGGTCGTGCTTTAATAATAATGCTGTTTAACACACAAAAAAACAACCTACTACATTTAATGAGCAGCGATCGCTTTGATTAATTTTGATCAGCAGTGCCTGGCAAAACAACTCAATGTCCATAGTTCACTTGGTTTTAGCTTTTATGTTATCTCTGAAGACAGGGCAGCTAACTTGAGGGCTTACCTGAGAGGTAAACATGATTACTGAGTCTACTAGAAAAGACATCTTGATAGGAATATCAACGAACTTAAAATAACAAATGTAAGCCTCCGCTCACACAAAGACAATGATAAAATATTGACTAATCCACGAAACTGTTGCCATCTCCACTGTCAACCCATTAAAAGAAAGCTGTCAAGTTGTGGAGGGAAGTATACGTCATCATTGGTGACAGGAACACAAGTTCCGTCGCAGAATTACCGCGTTTAAGTAACGTTCGTCTCTGTTTAACATTTAATAACAAAGGTAAACATCCCACAAACCGTTTTAATCTTTGTAACTGTAGCACTGTTTTCTTATACATCACATTCTATTAATTTTATCTATAGTGTCATTTTTCAACCTTATTTGGTTACCTTCACTACCGTTGTCTGAACAAGATTAACTACAGAGGGCGACTATTTACACAAAATTACCGACGGTGAAAGTATTTTGTGTTTCCTACAGGTGGCGATGGAGTGTCGGTTAAAGTGTTCTCATTCGCAATATGTGTAACCTCAGAGCCAACGAGTAATTAGAACCGACAGCTTGCCATTTACCATGCAGTCTTAAAGAAATTAATCGGTTTAAAAGGGCGTTTAAATGCACAGAAATGTCAGTTCAGTCATTCATTTCTCCTACAAGTGCTCCCACGTAATACTTAAGTAAATTTTTTAAAAATAATTAAACACGATTTTAAATATTTTCCAAAGTCTCTCACAGACTTGCAGGTTAGTAAAGGAGAGGTCATAAAGGAAACATATGTGGAAATGAGGGATAGGAGATACATTGAAAACACGTGCCTGCACACAAGTAGTTCCATAATCTTTTTTTTTTTTTTTTAAAGAGCAGTTACCACCCTATTGTTGAGCTTCCAGTTGGCAATAATCTTGGCTGCTATGCCCAGTCAAATAGCCTTCAGTGAGGAAACTGTCATTGTTTGACAGGAGCCACAACCAGTGTAGAGTTTGCTGATGTATCTTGAGAAACAACAGCTGTTCTGGCAGGTAGGTGTGTTCCAAAGACAATTTGTTGAGATGTTCATTTTGTTTTGACAATTAAATGTACAAACTCTACCTTACACTAGTGCTATTTTATCCATGGTCAGACAAACGGACAAATCCCAGGAGTTCTAAGTCAAATTTCAATCTCTTTCATTTGCTCTCTTAGCGTGTACTCTGACATGGTACCATATGGGAACTTAAATCCTGCTGGTACCATTACTCCTCTTTAAGTAGGCTAGGATCTGGAATTCCGTTAAACATGCATTGACCTCTTAATGTTTTCCAGGAATGGATCTTCCTCGAGGAAGCAATCAGATCTGGTCATGTCCGCAAATGGGTTTCACAGTGGTGGGCACGTGCACATGCACGTAATATATGGGAGACGCAGATAGAGAGAGAGATTTTCCAGTCCTCTTTACAGCCAACTAAACACAACAGTGCCAAAACATGGGTAACATCTTATTAAGATATCAACTGAAGATGCCAAGAAAATGTCCTATTTTAGGACTTTATCACTTTTATAAAAAAATGAACTAACTAGCTATTTAACATACCTAAAAGGGATGGAAGGCAAGAAAGCATGAAACGAACAACACAAAAGGAAGAAATATGTCTTAAGGAATACAGATTTAGCTGAATTCACTGAACTTTTTTACTCAGATGGTCCAGGTATGGACCACGGTTAGGTTGTATTCCCTCGCTTAGCTGGTTATGCACTTAACTCCTGGGTAAGAGAGGAAGCAGTTTTCCGTATCCGCTGAGAATTTGAACCCTGTGTCTTTTAGGGTTGGTATGGTGGGAACTGGGCTCAGATGAGCTCTAGCTCTGTGTGGGAATTGCTTCAGGGGAAGAGAGGTGGAAGGAGGCATGCTTCTAAGTCTAAGGGCCCCGGTACTAAAACTGTTTAATAGCGTGTCCAAGAGAACACTGTAGTTGGTGTGTGCGTGCGTGTGTGTGTGTGTGTAAGTACTGTATTTATGCTCTTTGGAAGGCATGAAGGAGTCCAAGTAGCAGGGGTTTTCTGAATCAGGTCAGTTCCTTTGGGGTAGTTGGCAGTCTTTGTACAAATGCCCCACTGGAAAGACAACAAGTAATGGCCGGTGGAGAGATGTATGTGTAGCTACAAACAGAGGTTGCAACACCTGTTTCAAGTTGTAAATGGTGAGTCGTTCAGTTCTTCAGTTTTGGGCCTGAGTATATTATAGCAAAGAAAAATGATTGTTTTTCCAAAATGTTTGTATGGGTAAATTGTCTATTTGACTGCCCAGAGTAACGGTAAGAGCTCCACTGATCAAATGCTAATTGTGAGGAACCTGGTTTTTACCAAGCTGCATGTTGAGAGAGGGAGACAGAGTGAGAGTGAAAGAGTGTGTGTGTGAGAGAGAGAGAGAGAGAGAGAGAGAGTGCCGGGGGGGGGGGGGGGGAGCACAACTGAAAGCTTTGTTTCTCAGATTAAATTTCTCTGTGGAGTGAGTATGGTGCCAAGCAATAGAGGCATAAATACAGACTGAGGAATCTGTCATTACACATCTGTCCCTATGAGAAATTCTCTCTTTGTCAAAGAGCTGTGGAATCCCCACATTTATCACTGGATTTAAACAGTAACCTAAGCTCTTTATTATAGACATTTTTGTCCAACCCATTTATTTTTTTTCCAGCATTTACAAACGTGTGAAATTTCTTTGTCAAAATCTCTGGTGGTGAGATGAAGAGTGGTCAAAGAGCCAAGCACTTCATAAGCCTGCCAAATCCCACAACCTCACTGATCGATCTCTAGCCACGGAGCTTTAAAACATCTACTGGGACAAGCAAAATGTTTTTTTTTAAACTGCATCACGTCACCGAGATACAGTTAGAGTGTTTCACATAAGAGCCTTTGATTTGTGAAAAGACCTTAAAACCTTCGGGGGAGGCGATTGTTTAGATGCTTCACGCCAGTTTGAAACAAGAGTAATCTGTAACAGCTGTTTGTCATTATGACTACAAATAAATATCTGTGTTGCCCCGGGGGAAACAGTTTTGCTCTGCGGCTTTGACGCCAGCCCATACACAGAACACCTGGAACCTTGATATGTTTATTAGACTGTTGTTATACCTGTATTCTTATACCAGAATGCTGAGGAAAATAAAAAGGGTACATTGCACATCGAATTTGACCAACCAGGAGCAGCAGACTGCCTGTGCTAAGACTCTGAGGGAAGGAGAACCTACCAGTGCCATTACAGGTATGAAGATTTGGAAGTTATAAAATTAACAGGTGAGCAAGGGTAAGTTAAGTTAACTATACTGAAGCCTTAATTCCCTATGAACCCAGAGTGGCTCCATCAGGTGCATGTGGAAACTCTGAATCTATCCTAAACTAACCCTTCCCAGGGCCTGAGTCTTGGTTCGACAAACTCCACCAGCTGGGCCGGGGTTCTGTGAGAGTTAGTCGAGGGTCTGCTGCCAGTCTGTGCCGCGGTATACTCTTGTGCGCAGTTTTCCACGTCCTTTATGACCAAAAGTACCTTCCCTGACTCCTCCCCATCTCAGACTACTTTTTGTGGTCTCTGATCCTGGGGATTTGATATCAACCTTACATCTCAATACCCTGAATGACAATTCAGGGGTGAGAATCCAGGGTTTCAGCTCACCTAGTGAGTACACTTTCAAACTAGATTGCTCCATTGTCAAAAGAAAGGGTACTAAATAGAAAGTTTAGTCTGCTGTAGGTTTGTCCTCTGAGGTCAGCTCTACAAACCCTCGACAGAATCACATCCGGGAACTTCCACAAAGTGGCCAAGGTGTCAGACAGAGATGAAGATTTTGTATCTGGGGTGGCAAAATGCACCCAACTGCAATCTGCTGACTCATACTGAGACCTCGTTTGTCCTCTGCAATGGGACGGGCGGAGTAAAAGGCAAGAACAAGGCTAAAAGCAAAAGATGGAACCCAAAATGTCTTCTGCCCGTGCCTAAATGAGAAAGTAATAAGTAAATAAACTTTGCATGGATTTTATTTAAAATCAGGTTCCATTATTGTCCCTCCCCATCAGAGGGACAAGTCACCAGTTTAAAGCAACAGCAGTGGTATAAAAGAAGTAGGAGCAATCAGTGTTATTATGGGATTAAAACTCGTTCAGTGTCTTCCAGTTAATATAAAATATTAGCATCTCAGAATGCTTTACAATGCATTCTGAGGGATTATTTTAGAGCAGAATGAAACATAACGACTAATTTTAGACATAAAGTTTGTCATTAGTCCTGATCCTGTTGTTATTTATTTATTTATCCGGAGATGGAGGAGTGGACTGATGGGAGGTGACTGCTGCCATAGCATTGCATGCTGGAGATGTCATTCTGCAGCACTCCACTGAACTTCCTGGAAACAGTACTCTCAGTTAATTATGAGCAAGAGTAGTACGTGCCCTCTCTCTCTCTCTCCTTCACTCTCTCGCTTCTGTTTGCATGCCATCTTGCTGTCCCTGCCTGTATATCCCTTTCTCAGAAAAATTACCCTTTAGCCAGACAAGCTACTTGTTCCTGTGAATTCAAGGTCATCACTTTCCTACCCAATTACTGTAACATCGTAATGAAAATCTGGTCAGACATCCATGATTGGCTTTTCCCTTCAGCTCTCTCAGTGGAGACAGTGTTGTGTTTGAACTTGAAGTATCAAGAGGGGTGAGATACCAGAGAAAAATCTTCCTCAAACTCACAGAGTAACTGAACCGTTTATTGGCAAAAATACAGCTGTGCTTCAGTTACTGTCTTCTCTCAACCTGAAGAATGTTCATACAGATTTCTGGAATGAATAGATTATAAGAGACTGTTAAAGATCCTCAGAGAATATACAAACCCAATTTATTAACCAAATAACAAAAGCTTTCATTGTCCTAGAAAGGTGAATTCACGTGAGACGGACAACACATGTACATATCACACTTGTGAGATCCTCCAAAGCTTCAAAGCTATAATCTTTAACTTGTAACAACCATAGGGTTGAGAGATTTGCACCTACAGACGACAAACCAGAAGCCAAGCTCACAGACAAATTCTGCACACCTCCTCTGAGATGTTGGTTGCCCTTCAACATTTCCTGTAGTTCTAACGCTGCCAGAAGCAATTGCACCTATTCTATGAGAATTCTCTCCCAGAAGGTTTGGAAATGAGAGAAAGAAAAAACCCGTGGGTTTCTTTCTGTCTCTTCCTGTGTGTGTGTGTGTGTGTGTGTGTGTGTGTATGTGTGTGTGTTGTGTGTTGTGTGTATATCTGTAGGAGGAAACAGCTGTCACATATAATCAATGTCACATTCCTCCTCAGTGAAAGCTAAATCAAGCTTGTCCCAAATAGTATCTCCTAAAACACTCTTCCACATTACCAGTGTCATCAGCTGGTATACTCTTTCATCCCTTTCCTGGATCGAGAGACAATCCTG
This sequence comes from Chanos chanos, assembly GCF_902362185.1. Classification (NCBI taxonomy): domain Eukaryota; kingdom Metazoa; phylum Chordata; class Actinopteri; order Gonorynchiformes; family Chanidae; genus Chanos; species Chanos chanos. Next base: position 34,310,304 of record NC_044504.1, on the reverse strand, counting down.
ATGTTCTACTCTTAGAGACGTGAATTCTGGCCTGCACTTCATGTTCCAGTGCTTCAGTTCATGTTCCAGCGTGAAATGAATGTATTACTCATGCCCATGATTATTACTGTGATTCTGTGTGTGTGTGTGTGTGTGTGTGTGTGTGTGTATTTTTGTATATCTATCTGTGTCTGTGTTTATGGGACCTTGTGTTGAGGCATGTTTGCTCTGGACAGATGACAGGTATTGCCATGTGCTTATGGAGAGTGTTACCGGGTTGATGCCAAGGCGGAGGGGCCCAAACGCGGTGACAGACAGTCCAATTGGACCAGTGAAGGAGAAAAGGGGGTTGTAGGGGGAGGGGAGATGTAGAGCTTCATGCTTCACTGCAATCAAACAGTGCCCACGGCTGTCACTGCAATGCGCTGAGAGAACGGAGAAAAACAAGGCTAAGGCGGAGGTCTCTCTGGTCCTTACAAAGCAGGAAAAGCAGACTCGGACAAATTTCTATCTTACACAAAACCCATAGGAAGGCTGAAGAGTGTCACTGTATGCACACAGCAAAAACACCACTGTTAAATATACTCTGATAGTGTTAAATTAACACTGAGAGTGTATACAGGAGTTCTCATGGACACACAACCTCAGTGTTCACTCGGCGCTGGTGTTTTTGCTGTGCACTATGGAAATGTAATGTCTCTACAACGTAGAACCGCATTAAACGGCCAGAGGAGATACGAATGAGCAAACAGCCGTGGAACCTTAACCATTTCACTGTTACCACATTTGACTAGACTGATGTCAGTGTCAGACTCGCTGATTTGTTAAAAGCTGAGACAAGACACTGCTGTGTTTTTCAAAATAAAAAGACCAAATCAAAAAAAAAAAAAAGGACACTGTGCACAGGGCTTCATTTTTAAATTCTTACTTTGAATCTGCAGAGTTCTTGTTAATATTCAGGACAATATGGGTTGTGTTTTGTGTGTGTGTGTGTGTGTGTGTGTGTGCTTGTGCGTGTGCGTGTGCGCGTGCGAGCACATATCACATTTTACAAAACATTGGTCTGTAATGATGCAGAACTGGCTATTAGCAATAGTTATACCATTTGTCACTAATATAATTGTTTGAAAATGATGAGTCTAATGTTGCATTCTGTTTATTCTCTTGTGACCGTTTGATAGTCTTGTGGCAAGGTTGATTTGAGCATAAGGAGTTTTACACAACTTTTATTCTTAGCTGTGTACCCTCCAAATTGATTTCACTTTCGTTTAAAATAAACTATATATCTCCCTATCTCCCTTTCTCATTCTCTTTCTCTCTCTTTCTCTGTCCCCTTCTCTTTCTCTTAGTGAAATGAAAATGAAAATATATTTGCAAATGGAATGTACCATAATAATCCCTTCTCTCTGTCTCTCTCTCTCTCTCTCTCTCTCTCTCTGAACAAATGAATCTCACCAAATGTTACTTGTATTGACAACATCTGCTGCAATGTTTTCTTCTCTGAACCATAGCACAGAGCCAGCGGAGCAAAAGCGGTTATGACGCAAATGGTTTTACCGAAGCAGACCATAAGCGAAGCTGAAACCACTGAACACCTCGAAATGAAAGCCTCGATCATAAACACCGTAGGCCGGGAATGAGCAATGAGAGTTAGCCTGCTGACGTTTGTGATGAAAACAAGTGGAGCTGAGTTTGTTGAAACAGCATTGGGTTTTCAGGCTAAGAGCACTTCAGGTTGGTCGTTCATTTCTGACTCTTTCCCAAAACCCTCTGGTAACTAACATGGCACATTAGTGCTGTCATTAATTTACATGCTCCTTAATCCAGGTAATTCATAAACCGTCTCTTACACCTTGCCTGCTCTGTCTTTGACCACATTCAACCTCTGCAAAGTAAAGCGTATGAAACACAAGTCACATATATGTACCTTCACTTTAAAACAACTTCACAGTACATCAAGAGTCCTATTTTCTTATATAATATCACTATATACATATATTACAACATTATTCTTCACCGCTAGGTATTAAAGCCTTGACTCGAATAGTTTAAGGGAAAAGTGGTGAGAACAATGCACATTAGATTAAGAATTCTGTGTAGTGTATTGGTGTTGTACCTCAGTCATAGGCCTGCTTACGTAGACGTTAATGTACATGTTACCATGTTTGCATGTCTCTATATGTCACATGACATACACATGACACCAAATTTCCTTAAATACAAAGTTAAACCTAAATGCACCTTAAGATAAATCTGGGGTAATGTAGAGGAGTTATATGGGACATAGATGTCTGGAACGCTCTTGTTTGAGTCAGGCCATTTAAACAGATGAGGGAGAAGGCTGGCGTGGATTCAAGATATTTTACCTGTGTCTGTCTCTCAGATGGGGTCATTCAACCAGGACCTGCATTAGAGGGCATAGAAGATGAACTTGAAGTTCATAGCCGTGAAAATGTAAAGGACTCCAGCAGCTGCTGGTCACCCAAAATAACACCCTCTGCTCTGCTAGGGCGAGAGGCACTAATCTTGACTGTCATCCACTGTCTTCGGCACTCAGTCCCATCCCGGCACCCAGCCCCAATTCCCGCTCTCCTTTACTTTTTTTCCTGATAACTATGCTAGACTGCGATTTGTGCACTGCATGTGATGCACCGCAAGCTGATGCTTTTTTCTCCTCAATGTATAAAAAATTCAGTTCACTTGAAAATTGCCAGTGAATGGTTTGAAGAGTCTTGGGAAATACACATACGTTTGTTAAGTCCCCAAATCAATTGTAAAGTCACTGGTTCATTATCAAGATTCCTGTTTTTTTGTTTTAAGAAACCAGGTCCAGGCTCTAATGCTTCATTTACACAGCTGAAATCATGCAGTCATCTAAGCAGACACACCAGATGAGTTATGGCTGTGATGAACTTCCTGTCTAGGGGAAGTACAGGAGCTTGATCTCAGAGATAAGGAGTGTCTGGTAACTCCACTGTACTGCCACTGGGCATGTGTGCGTGTCATTGCTCTTAGTCTGTCTTATCTTGGCAGACACAGACCATATGGGTAATGTGTTGTGTCCTGATGCAAAAAAACAAACACACACACACACACAAACACACACACACAAGAAAACAAGGTAATAAATAGATATTGATGCTGTAATCTGGCAGAGATATAAAAATAGGTTGAACTCAAGGTTTCTAAAAAGCCAGCATAAAAGGGACATTAATGCGCGACACAGAGGGGGGGGGGGGGGGTACCCTAATTGTTCTCATTGTTGTTCAGCTTTCACAGCCGTTCTCAAAGACTGTACAAGCTGGTGAAACGTGTTACGAAAATCAGTTCTTTCATCTGATGTTTGAGGAGTGCTCGAAGAAATTTTGAAAGCGTTGCCAAAACTTTCCCAACGAGCGTATTATGCTGAATGCGCTTAGCCTACAGGTGTTTTTTTTTTTTTTTTCCTCAAGAAGTTTTCACCGAATTATAAATATTTGTATTCCGTCTCCAACCGGTGGCTAGCGTATCCATCCTCTCCATTCCGAAATCTGTTTCGAGACGCTGTCGTTTCTTTGTGAGGCCGACTTCCTTAAAAACACTGCTGATGCATAAATCCTATTTCGTCTGCTCATTGGGACGTCGGCCGCTGAGAGACTGGGAGTCATGTGATAAGACTATTTAACATTCTGGAGGTGTGCTCACTCCTCACAAAAAGGCCGTAATTTGCTTTTCACCAATTCGTCCTCGGGTTTTCTCAGAGAACAGGGCTGGGGGGGGATTGGGGGGGGGGGTAGGGGGGGTTTGGAGGGGGGGCTGTATTGAGACGAGAAAGGACGAGAGATTGAAATGTGGGTATGGTTATTCATTCCTGACATGATGCAGAGGGCACTGCTTGTGTTGGCAGAGGAGCCAACAGTTTTTTAAGGGTTTCGTGAATAGGAATAGGCTGCTAAAGAATTAGCTGTTGAACCTGTCGGTAGGCAGAACGCGCGGGGCGTTTGACAGCAAAGCATCAGATGAACAGACTCCGAAGGCACCTGTGGGTGACAGCTCTAACGAATGACATTTCGTTATCGACACCTCATCACTTCATTAACGCTCATCCTGGGAAAATGAACCCGATGGATGTTTGGTTAATGAACAAAGCACTAAATACAAGCATTCATGCAGTACATTGCAGATAATAAGATGTAATAATTGGTTGGCCTGATGGATCACTTAAGATCATTTTTTTTCTTCCCCGGATCTCTTTAATTAGATAAGTCTGTTCATAAACCTGCCTCTCATGACACAATAATGACCAAAATGAAAGCAAATTGTGTTAAAATATAACCACAGTCTAACACAATATGGCTTTAGAATTATATTCATGATAAAAACAAATTAATGCAGCTTAAGATGAAATTTATGAAAGCAGTGGAGAACAGCATATGATCATGAGTACTTTTAAGACAGAAAGTGTAACTAGATTAATTCACTCTGCAAATTTTATATTAGTGCAACACTTGGAAATTTTCAGTCTTTTGTTTCAAATAGGAGAGTGTTTGACCTAAATGAACAAATAGCACCTGTACTATTTCTAATGATCTGTCATCCAAAGACATCTTAAGAATAAAAGACATTGCAACAAGTCTTTGTTTTTACACATTGCACAAAAGTACAATTTTCACTGGAGGAGATGTTTTTAATTCTCATTCTTAATTCTTATTCTTAATCTTTAGTTTCATTTCCGCTATATTGCACCACACTCCACTCTCAAATCATAAGGATTCCCACAGTGCCCCTTCTAAGCAAACCATCCACTAGTCACTCAGTTTTTTAATTCTCATAATAGTGGAGAACTGGGCGTATAATTTTGCTTAGTGCGGCACTTCTTAAAGTCATTTTCCTGTAATAAGTCCTATTAAAGGCATCTTTGAAAAATAAATGTAAAAAGTAAATCTAATTTGGGACACTCTAGGGTAATATACAGCATATGAACAAATATGAGGGCAGATGATTGCATAGATTATGCCTGATTGAGGCGTAAATTCTACTGCTAATGATCTTTAACAGAGGAGACTAAAGGTGTTCTTTATCTGTGTCTGGGAAACCTGCCATTAGTGTTGAAATGCCAATAGTTAAGCCCAAAAAACTAAAACTTGTCAAGCTATTGGAGGGAATATGTAAGCAGCTGTTACTGATGAGGAGATAATTATGAAGGAGATTATTAAAGAGATAATAATAGAGATGTTTGGAACTTTGTAAAGAACTGTGTTGGAGTTTGACTGATCTCCAGCCAAATCTTTGGATAATTTGACTTCTTTCAGACAGTTCAGGCAGATTGTCAGGAATGCTTCAGAAAATCTCCCGTGGATTATCAGGCGCTGTCAAGCGGTGTCCCTGTGAGAGAGGGAAGTAAGTGATTTGGAGCGAACAGGTGCGGAAAGGTAAAAGTCTACCCAGGCGCAGTAGCCTTAGTATCAAGTGCACAACTTATTTTAAAACGAGTTTGAAGTTCATGAAAAAGTTGATGAGTTAGGGGTCATGGAGAGTGCAAAGGCACTAAACTTCAGGCGGCTTCTCCTCACAGCTCCATCATACTCCGTTTCAAACCAAGCCCTACAACAAGCAGCAAGTCAAACACCAAAACAGTCAGTAGGAAGAAGTGAAATGATAAGACACAGAGAAACATCTAAAATTCATTCATCCATAATTTTTTTTTTTTTGGGGGGGGGGGGGGGGGGGTAACACTGAAGTAACATTGCTCTGGAATTCACTGAAATTCACTAAAAATGTGTTTTTTCAAAGTTATGGTGATTACCTTGCACTGTAAGCCTCAACTACCAGTCCTCTCTCTCTCTCTCTCTCTCTCTCTCTCTCTTTCTCTCTCTCTCTCTCTCTCTCCAGATGTTGTGTAGCAGGAATTTAAGAGTTCACTAATGCTGGACCAGAGACAGCCCTTTGACGGGGCATAGCTCTGGGATCTCATTTCTGCCAAAACCGCTAAGCTGATCAAAAGCATGAGACAACAGAGTGAAAGTTTGAATAAAAAATAAAAAACTATACTTGACATCCAGTAACCTCCAGACAGGAGGTGAACTTATTCTGCAACTGTACAGCAGAGAACGCGATACATCCTCCCTCAAATGAACTGTGCTTTTCTCCCTGTCTCTAACTCAAACACTCAGACTGAATGCACTTGATGGAAAAGAAAGAAAAAAAAGAAAACTTTGACCATAAAAAAATACATTAGTAAATGAAAACAAAAATAAATTTGCAAATGGAATGTGCAATAATAATCCCTCATCCTTCTCTTTCAGATTGGTCTGTTTCTCGCTCTCTCTCTGTCTGTCTCTCCCTCTCTCTCTCTCTCTCTCTCTCCCTCTCACATGAAACCTAACCACAGTCTAGCACTAGGCCACCTCACACAAGCGCTGATGAGAGAGAATGCTTCTCCTAATTACAGGAAGTTAAAAATACCCGCAGTCTGCCTCTTCAATGTGTCCTTAACAACCTCCACACACTTCAGCCTCATCAAAATACACACACACACACAATCAACACATACTCCTCCATGGTCCTTACCTTGCCATCATCACAGCCGACCTTGAAGTGTCTCTTGCTTTTTCTTTTTCTTTTTTTTGATTTGCTTTTTTTCTTGATTCTCTCTGACCTCAGTTGGAAGATTGAATTGGACTCAAATCTCTCCCTTAACAATCAATGACTCTGGGGTACACTATATTACAAATTTAGAATGATTGAAAAAAAAAAAACCCTGAATATTCCTGAATATTCCCCATAATGCATTGCATCTGAAGGCCCAGGTGACTGATGCCCAAGGATCTCTCGTAAGGAAAAAAAAAAGACTTCATTAGTCCTTCTGTCTCATGCATGTTAGACCTTTGAGATATTTTAACAAAACTGCATTGTACTGCTCCTCAATTCCTCCTGTAATCAATCAGCACCGATAAGATCACATTCATTCTCTTAATAAAGAGACTGAATTTAGTCCCTTAGCATGGGTAAGGAAATTATGTTTTGTTTTTTCTTGGGCATTTATACTTTGTTTAAATAATTCATAAGTGCATGGTAATCACATTTGCTTATCTCTCTGTCCCCCTAAAGCTAAAAACTGGGGGGTGCGGAGAGCGTCAGTGTTGTCTGTGCATAAGGGAGCCAGCTTTGTTTTGTATGGACTCAGTCAACTCAGTCCCTGGAGTCTGGTGCTTCCTCTATGCCCTGCAGTGACCCATGGCAGCTCTGAGACATTGGCAGAGACAGGACTGCACCCCGGAGAAAGGGAGTGTCAGACACACACACACGCGCGCGCACACACGCATACACACACACACACACACACACACACACACACACATGCACATACATACACACACGCATGCACGCATGCACATGCATGCACACACGCACGCACATACATACACACACACACACAAAAGGGCTACAAGGAGATTTCTAGAGTCTTTGGTAACAAGAAGTCGCTTTAAATCTTTCATTTATTTAACTTGGTGGTAGTGAGTGATAGAGTTTAGCATGGATTCTGAATAGTCAAGCTCGACAGATTCCAAAAGGAGCAAAAATATTAAAACACATTTTAATGACTTAAGCTTGGCATAATGACTGATTCCCATACCATTTGGGATTTAGTCGTACTGATGAATGTAACCAGTGAAGAACAAATACTTGGCGAAGCCTTCATAAAAATCTGTGATCTCCTAGAATAGACTTCTGGCTGGTACTTCTTCGCAGGATGGGAACAACCTACCACTAAGTGTGGGGCAACTTTCTCTCATTTGTCAGCCTGCCGTAATTATGCGTTAGATGTGATTGTGGCCTGGTTTTAAACCATAAACCATCAACCAGTCACAGCTTTTTTCTGTAAAATTCTTTTTCTTTAAAACTGCAGGGTTTTTTTTTTTTTTTTTAAGTAATAAACCAGCTAAAAAGCATAGGTTGTATAATCACGTACCACCTCTGCCTTTGAAGAAGAAAGGCTCTATTTTTTTTTTTTCTGCTGACTGTACCAGACAAGTGTGTCTTTTACTGTTTTAATGGTGTTATAGAATTGACCGAGATGCATCCAGCAGCAGAGGGCTGGAAAGATTTAGATTAGTTTCCCTCCATTAACCTGCTCTCTTTCCTTTCTATCAATGCACTGAACGTAAACTTCATTTTGTCGCGTAGCGGAGCACAGTCTAATCGCTGATGTATCGTCTCACTGAAGCCCCAGCGCTGAGAGGAGAAGCTGAGAGCTTTGTTCCTTGTTCTCTAGCTACAGCTCAGGATAGTGGCTGTAATGAGAACGCAGTGTCACTATCTATACAGCTCTGCAGCTATACCTTATCATCGGCTACGCGCTATCTGCTCCGCTCCGTGCCCTCTTTGCCGTCAGACGCCGGGCTGTAATCACGCATGCCCTGAAAGGTTGCTGATTTAGTGCACAGCACAGTCAGGAAAATACAGCGACCCACTAAAAGAGAGAGAGGGAGAGTGAGAGGGAGAGAGAGAGAGAGAGCGAGAGGATGAGAATGCCCAAAATGAAAGAATAATTATGATCGTTAGGTTGGTTGTAAAATGGTTTCCATTTATTCACAGTAAACAGATCCCAGTGGAGGGCCTCTCTCTCTCTCTCTCTCTCTCTCTCTCTCTCTCTCTCTCTCTGTCAGGTCAGAGGCCATTGAGTGTGTGTGTGTATGTGTGTGTATATATGTGTGTGTGTGTGTTTGTCTGTGTGCATGTCCCTGTGTCTGTGTGTGTGTGTGTGTGTGTGGATCCTGAGCAGGTCAGTTTGCTCCGTCACACTGGATTGAAAAAACAGACCAGTTCAGGCATTCTCTCTCTCTCTCCCTCTTTCTCTCTCTCTCTCTCTCTTTCTCTCTCTCCTTTGCTCTCTCTCTCTCTCTTTCTCTCTCGCTCTCTCTCTCTCTTTTCCCTTTCTCTCTCTCTCTTCCTCTCTCTCTCCCTCTCTCTCTCTCTTTCTCTCTCTCTCCCTCTCTCTCTCTCTTTCTCTCTCTGGAACCATGTGTGCTTGCATGTTTTCATGTGTGCTTGCACCCCACCCAGTTCAGTGACTAATCATCTGCTCTGATTGAAACTCTGGGCAGTCAGGAAGTTCCTCACAAAAGTCTTATTTTGATACACCCAGTAGCAGTAGTTAGATTAGTCAGCCAGTACTAACTTACCTTGCAGCACTAAAATCTGATTAAGCACACACTTACAGGAAGGCTTACACATACACTTAAACCACAGGAAGACACGCTGAAACTTACACACTCACTGTCTCGCAGATACAAAGACCAATTTGACGACTGGACCATGAATACATCCAAACCCTCACTCAAACTCCAAACTTCATAAAAAGAACACATCAGAGTACATTTGGCACACAGAAAACACACACAACATTATTTTTCTTTCAGATAAACTGGAGGGTGTGACTGTGGTGTTTGGATTAATCGAGTGAGCCTGGCATGAACAGGTAAAGCATCTTTTTGTTGTTTTTGTTGTTGTTGTTGTTGTTGTTGTCCTTTCTCTCACTTCTGTCTGGAAAGTTCCAAAAGACCTTAAGTGATCAAACTAGATTCAGAACAAAAAGTTCATAACGTCAGGCCTCCTCTTATCTTCGTGACTCAGAGAACTCTGTGGATACACTGTCACACCACATGACAGCTGCACGTTATCAGCAGAGAAGTTCCCTGTGTGATAGAGAAATGAGACATGAGCTATAGAGAAGTCACCTGTGTGTCTTTTTACACAGCATTATCAGAGTTTACTTAAACTGGCTGACCAGATTATAATTTAAATGAGCATAGCGCTTTTAGTAGGATTATGAGAGTTGGGAATATGGGAGTTCTGGAGGGTTATTGAAATAACTCTAGTATTTATTTACAGGAGAAAGAATACAGGCATTCTTCTACTCCCAAAGGTATTGTGTCAGAGTTATGTCTTTATTATAATTCAGTAAAATCTTGATGTGTTTCATGTTTCAAGTTACCAGGAGCCAGGTTACAGTATTTGCTCATATTGGGGGGAAGTTTTAATCAAAACAATATGTCATAAGTAAGACGCAACACATCAGGGTGTGTTTGCTGTTCTTAGAAATGAGACAAAAATAAAAAAATAAATAAATAAATAACAGGAAGTGTAAAAAGAAATAGGTACACAAGGTGATGAAAATTATGAGACATGGTATAATATAATATTAATTTCTGTCACCTTAGCAGTCTATCCCCCAAAGAATTTAACCTCACGTAGTCTGTTTAAATTATGTTTAACATGTTTCACATTCTGTGCTGTTTTTAACATTTTCATTGAATTACATTTGGACTGAATTACATTGTAGACATTGCGGAGTGACACCATCTCACCTGTCTCCACGTTGGTGTCCCAGCTGAGGGACCAACTGAAATTGATTGATTTATTTATTTATTTTGGTACTTTATTTGTGGAAGACTTTCCTGTCACAGAAATAGTCTCTCATTTCCTAAGAACGTGCTCAGTAAGTGGGGTGGAAGCTCTGAAATGCCATAACCAATCACATATCTTGAGCGTGAGCATCAGACTTGACAGTATTAATACACAGAGGCACTTTCAAGGAAGAGAGAGCGGAAGGCCACGAGAATCCAACAGGAAATCAGGCAGCCCAAGAGAGACTGTCTTTCTCTTGCCCAACTGCATCAGCCTCAGACTGAGCTAAGCTGCAGCACGGGACTCAGTCACTGTATCAGAAAGAACATTAAGAGAGAGAGAAAGAGAGAGAGAGAGAGAGAGAGAGAGAGAGAGAGAGAGAGAGAGAGAGAGAGAGAAAGGAAGGAAGGCAGAGAGAGGCAAAGAAAGACAGAGAAAATGTTTTGAGAGAGAAGCAGGGAGCTAGGAGACAAAATGTTAGTGAGTGTGTGTGTGTGTGTGTGTGTGTGTGTGTGTGTGATTGAGAGAGAGAGTCGGACATCAAAATTACTCTCCTTCAGTGGGCCCACTATTTCTACTCTATAAAAGGCAGAATATAGATTACCAGATAAAACGAAGAGTAAAACAAGGAAATGTAGAAGAAAAAAAAGCAAAATGAATGATAAGGCTCTCAGACAGAGTGAGAGAGAGAGAGAGAGAGAGAGAGAGAGAGAGACTGAATGTCCCTTGTTGTTACCTTGTGTAAGGTAAAGCAGGGAATGAAACATGAAACATTTTAAAGTTTTCATCATGGTAACAGAGTTGTGGGATCAACATTGTGCAACATGACACGTCGAGACCATAACTTAGCCTGACTTCCTCTTGCGGTCAAGGGCATTGTGACATGCTGATGCGACAAGTTGAAAATTCTGTCCGGAATGTGTAATATCTTCATTTTTTTCATTTTTTCATCTAATGATTGATCTCCATGAGTGCCAACCTCACACAGACGTATATTTGCATTTAAGACGGGACCTCGTCTGATGTGTGTCCCCATTCCGTCATGTTTGTTATTTTTGCAGAGAGTGACAGGAAAATGAAAAATTTAAGTGCATTAATATGAATATCTTTACAGATGCCTTTGAGCAGTTGTTCATTTTTTTTTCTCCTGTCATAATGATGATGACGCTTATGAATAAACACACTACTCAGATCAAACAGAATATATTGAAAAGACTTAAATGTGTAAAGTAAGACTTTGCCACGATGAAAACATTTTTTTCCCCCCCGCCTCAAACAACTTGCTGACTGTGATAATCGCATCTAAACTGATTTCTGAAATAAGAAATAATAATAATAATAATAATAATAAAAATAATAATAATAATAATAGTAATAGTAATAATAATAATAAGCAGAGGGGGAACCCATGCAAGATTTGTTAATTAACACCGGATTGCTGATTGAACATATTTATTATTATACTCTTTCTTTTTTGTCACTTTAAGTTACAATAAGGTACCAGAGATACGGGCATATCAGATCTTTAACATCAAACTCAGGGCACTATCATGGAATTGATTTGTTTTATATACATGTTTTCACTCAGCTGCCTCAACAGGACTAGGCCAGGGGTTTGCAACCTGTGGAGCACAAGATTAGGAGGTTTTTAGGCGCAAACCAGCACGTGAAATGAAAATGGAGGGGAGAGGAGGGGCGTGAGTTCAAAGTGGGTGGGGGGGGGGGGGCATGTTGAAATAAGTTGAAAACCCCTGGTCTAGGTTAGAGGTGACAGAGAATGGGGTGGCTTTAGAGTTAGAGTATAAAATGTTTGTATGTTTCTTGCTTTCCTGACTTTTTTTTTTTTTTTCATCTTTTCAAACCACCTTCATCGTAAGACTTCATATTCAAAATGTTAGGTGTCCCAAATAAAATCTCCTGGCTTCCTGGCTCCGATGTTTTTGTTTGATGCGTTTATCTGTTGCCGTGGAAATCCCCTTGCTGAGTAATATAAACTTTTTCCTGACCTCAGTGTAAAAACACTGACGCTAGCAAGACATCTACAGGAAAACTGCAGCTTATCGTGCGGTTCGCTGTAAAATTGATTCGATTTTTCTCTCCCACTGCATTCGGCGAAGAAAAAAAAAAAAAGAAAGAAAGAAACGAAAAGCAAAATAAAATAAATATAAGTTGAACGCTAGACAAAGATACTGTCACCTTCGAGCGAACACAGGAGTCCTAAAGAAGGCTGAGGTAAACGTCAGTCTGAGTAATGAATGGATAACAAATGATAATTCCCCAGTTATAGTCTCCCTGTCACCTCGAAGATTAATCTCCCTGTAGCTTCCTGCTCTTTTCTTTCCTTCCCCCGTTTCATTTCGTTTCTTCCCCTGCCTTTCTTTCTTTCTTTCTTTCTTTTTTTTTTACTTTCCTTTTCTGCTCTGTTGCTCTGTTGGCTTTGACTTGAGAGGGTAACTCTAACAAGGCCTTTCCCCCTCAGGCTGTCGGCTTCCTTGTTGCTTGGTGAAGGCGCTGGACTTGGGTAAATGTTATTTCTGGGACGGCTAGTCTTTTAAGGCTCTTCACTGGCTTAGCGCCTTCCCTGGAGTTCAACCAGTGACATGATGTGCAACCATCATTCTTTGGCCCTTCACAGATGGATTAGCACTCTACTACACAAACCAAGCTTCCTGGCCAGTTCCCTGTCCCACCCCCCCACCCCTCCCATTCTGTCATCTCTCTCTAATGGTGCCCTCAGGGACCTTTCTTTGCAGGAAATCATTCAGGTGAATGATGGGTATGTAACAGTGACAAGGTCATGGGATATGTAGCCTACCTCCCGTATTAAGGTTCAAATGGATGAATGTTCATTCATCGATTCATTCATACTTTCAGACCGTATTTGTTAAACATTGCTGTGTTTTACCACTTTAATACTCTCCCTCTCTCTCTCTCTCTCTCTCTCTCTCTCTCTCTCTCTATCTTTTCCACACACACACACACACACACACACACACACACACAAACACACACACCAGCATAATCTAATGGCCACTGCACTGGATTTACCAAATTATAACTTTGTCAAAACTCTGACATGAATAGAGTGAGTTAAACTTGGACACATTACTCGAATGTCTGGTCATTCTCTACATCATTATGTCAAAGGCAGGCTTTTCACTGTTTATAGCCTATATATTTATAGTTGTGGTCGTGCGTGTGTGTGTGTGTGTGTGTGTGTGTGTGTGTGTGTGTGCGTGCATGTGTGCACTTGTTGTTTATATAGTGTAGTACCTCCTGCTGTATGTAGAGCCCAGTTGGATGGTGCACAGATTACTATGATTAGCTTTATGCTGTTTATGTTCTTTAGGGAGGACTTAAGGGCCACTGGTTCAATTGGATTACGCAGCTCTGCTTTGGATGGCCCTGCTGGTCTCACCGCAGGTCTGCGTGCAACATCTTCTCTTTATTCTTCCGTGTTGTGTCCATCACAAACAATCTGTCACCATGTATAACAGGAAATGACACAGAGGGCAAAAAATAAAGGTGTCTTGCTTTGCAGTCCACCACCGTTATGGAGAGATAATTGGCTGCCCGGTGGTCAGGGGAAACGGTCACTGCTGTAGACATCTGCTGGATGTATTAGTAGAACTAAGAGCAGTATTATTTTTTATGAACATCATGTTATGAAAACTGTCAATGTTTACCACCATGTATATTCATTATAAATCATCAGAGCAATTACAGTTCAAGAGATGCAAATTCACAAGTAATATGTTATACTACACACACACACACATGCATGCACACAAACACACATGCACACGCACACACAGGCATGCACACAAGCACGTGCGCGCATGCACACACACACACACACACACACACACACAAAAGGAGGAAAGAAAAAGGCATCAATACTTTGTGTCCACTCATGTGCTTTTTTCAAAGTGTCTCTAATTTACTGTCACATTCCTTGTCTTTTCCTATTGGCCATTTGAAATTTTGAAAATAAACATCTCCTCAAGCTATACAATAGAGCTATTGAACAGTGCATTATGGGTAAGATAATCTCTCAATATTACACTGAATGGATCTGTCTGCTGGGTAGAAGAGTATGAAGTCAATCAATCTACACCCTGTATCCAATAAGGAGATCGCTACTGGACAATTCCAAATACAAATGCATGGTTTCTACCTCAGGGCATGGTAAACCCTTCTGTTTTACCTACTGCCAATGTTCCACATGTGTAGCATCTTTCTTATAACCTACAGAGTGTTAAAAAAAAAAAGGAACAATTTTTCAAAGAACTGGCAAATCAAAGCTCTTTTCCTGGTGTGTTTGTAAGTGATGTGGGCTTGCTCACTTCTTGTTATGTTGTGAAATAAAATGAGACATCTCTTTCTTAATTTTGCCATTTAAAAGCGACCACAGTGGGACAACAATAGACAGTGATATTGTTTTTAGCTTTTTCGTCATTGCTTTTCAAGTCATAGATATTGCAGACACCTACTGTCAATAAGAATGTGTAATAGGGGTAACACCATATCTCTCTTTCACTATGTTCCATAATCAAGAGTTTCACTGGAGAAGTGAAAGTGTCTCATAAAAATATGCACTTTTCCTTCTCTTTATAATATTACATTTGAGCCTTGAAAATTGTGGGAAAACGACTGTCGTCGATTCCGGGCGGAACTGAAACTGAAACCGAAGCCATGTCGTTGAATGACTCTTGGAATAAAAGAGGCATTTGTTACATATTGGCTGAGATATGTACTCAAGCAAGAATTTTCTTGACTGAGGAAAAAAAATGATAGCTAGAAGATAAATTGTTAACACATGATCATTATGAATGAATGAGTAAACTTATTTGGGTTATTATAAAGAGTATCCAAAATATGTTTGAATAGTTTTCGTATTATCATACCAAAAACAAAAACAGAACTGTTATTAGGGGCAGGAAGACATATAAGATGATGTGTAAGGTGTGATACAGACCTCCAAGTATAAACAAATTAAGAGCTGGAGAAAATTAAGACGCCCATCCATAATTATGACATTTGGTGATAACACGTTGTTATTATAGACTCTGGTATTACTTCATTTGTAAAATGACAAGATAAAAACGGCTGCTCATAATTACAAATTGTGTAAAAGTCTGGTAATTGTAGTCTACCTCTCAACAAAATTTCACAAGACTTAAAGTGTTGCCAGCGTATTACAGTTTACAAGGACTATGATGTCTTGCTGGTGAATGGAGTAGCTGGGGGAAAAAAAGTTCACTCTCTTGATGATGTCATCACATTCAAAGAATATCAAGTCCTGTATCAGAGAGACCCCTCTGACATCGGAGACCCAGTGAACCATTATCTAGTTACACAAGACAAACCAAGATAATTTTCTTCAGAGTGCAAAACTGTGCGAGATGTAATCTTTATATCCACGACAACGTTTTCGGAATGTACTCAGAGCAAAATGTTCAAACAAACACGCGCAGTCTCAAATGACATCTCTGACATAAGTCCGACGATTACTGACAGGCATCCACTGTAAGAAAGAAAGTGCTTTAGTATTAAATTCCCGCTCAGAGATTTTTCTTTAAACTTACATCCGGTTTACAGTGTGGATGACCACTACTGAATTGTTCTCACTGTGGATGTAGGCGATGTGAGTGAGGTGATCCAAATCAGGGACAACGCGTCTGGTGATTGGTACTTTGGACCCCGGGATCACGACTCCCCCCGGCTCAACCTGATTCTGCTGGTACCAAAGGACAGCAGGGTTAATGGCTATCACATGCATATTTCATGCGCTCAGATAGTGCGCTCGGAGCTTGTTCTCCAAGCTGTATGTGCTTTGCATTTTTTATCATGACTGATGAAGTCACAGTGAACCAACGCGAAAGGGGAAAAAAAGAAGAAAAAAAAACCCTGACACTGAGGAAAACGGTTTATGCGGCTAAACGTTCTGTGTTTCACAGTGTATTCAAATCTTATAGAGTGTATTTCACATCTACGGTGCATTTACATCACAAGCTGAAGGCCTGACCCGTAAACAAATAGAGCTGTGATCTTCACCTAGGCTATGATAATTGTTTCTCGTCAGTCACAGCTAAATATGCTACACTAGTCATAAAATGCAGGTTCTCTTATTGTTTCTGATTGCTCGATGCTCGCTCTGTTCTTTCACTCTCCACCTGCTATTTTCATCTCCTTATAGCACCTCATCTCATTCATCACGTTGGCGATGAAATGCTTGTGTTTTTAAGTTTGCTTGTTTGTTTGTTTGCTTGTTTGTTTGTTTAAAAGCATATAGGCACTGAAGGATTTAAAGCAATTGAGGCGTAATGAGAAATTTTACGGTGGTTATTTCAAACCGTATCGACATATCAAAGTCACGCTGCTGCTTTCACTGGTATAAGAAGAGAGAGGTAAACAGCTAAGCTATATGTTCCTCCATGAGTCAGTTTTCTTTTCTTTTCTTTTCTTTTCTTTTCTTTTCTGCACATGCTGTTGTTTAGATGAATATATGAATTAAGAAGCACAAACTGCTGAACATTTATCTGAAAAAAAAAAAAAAATCAACTGCATTCTAAGTTTCATAAAGGAGGAAAGGTACCAATCAACACACATATCCCACAAACGCTAACTGTAATTTCTGTATCTGCAAACTGTATGTTTGATTGACTGTTTGATTTATAGAAAACATATTGAACATTTCATTCATAAACAGGGAAACTTTACCAAATGGCATTAGGTTAAATAAAGATAAGCTACACACCAGAGTTTGCGGAAAACTGAAAATATTCTGAGTTAAGGCTCCTAACACCAAAGGTACATTGCACTAAGTGCAAAGCCCTTGACATTTCTCTACGAAATATGACCTGTAAATGTAAACCTGCCAGCAGTTACTACTCAGCTTCTTCAGCAGTTACTTCTCAATATATATATATATATATATATATATATATATATATATATATATATATATATATGTATACACGCACACACACACAAACACACACACCCACTCACACACATACACATATGTATGTGTGTGTGTGTATATATATATATATATATATATATATATATATATATATATATATATATTTATGCTTTGCCTTACCACGCCAAATAGAAGCATATGTAGGAATAGTCTACATGGCTGTTCTATTCAGTCATATTCGTGAGGGTAACTGGGAAACAAACAAACAAACAAAAACAGTTCCAATCCTGTGGGGATCTGTGAAAAACAGTTCCAATCCTTTTTGCCTCTCCTCTGACAATGAGAAGCAAAAATCACTTTGAAAAAAAAAAAGCGGCTTGAAGCATGTTGTACTGTTTGTCTAGCGTATTTAGATTTCAGTAACTCGCTCTCAAGCTATTGCAGAGAAAACATAAGAGAAGCCTTAAAAGCTTCTCTCTCTCTCTCTCTCTCTCTCTCTCTCTCTCTCCCTCACTGTAGTGTGCATGTGTGAGTTTATGCACAATACTAGTAATTACCTTCCCCCTTACTCATTGAAATTCTAGTGCAGGCATCTCTCATGTTGAACTAGCACACTTCACACATACGGTTGTGTCCATCACTGCCTCTGTCGCCATGGAAACAACCCAGTTCCGGCTGGTTAAGGGACGAGCGTGCCAATGCTTTTAATGGCCAGGGGACTTAACAGGGACACGCAGGGCTGTGTTGAGGAGGTTTGTCACGCTGTAATGACTACCACCTCCCCATCACCTCAGACATCTGCCGATGAAGAGGGCAGGGACTTGAGACTCACCAAAGTGAAAACGCCCCCCCCCCCCCCCCAACAAAACCATTGTGAATAAATCAGCAAAGCCCTTTGAATGGAAGATGGCCCAGCAGGTCTAGAAGTAGTGTATATTGTATGCTATGATTTCAACAGCTGTAGAGTTTTAAGCTCACGTCATTGTGGTATTTTGATATGTCTGCCAAAGTCAGGATGTTTCGATAAGGGGATGTTAGTTGTAGTCTGGTGACTTTCTGAAATACACAAAAGTATCAAACAATGCACAGCTGTGTAAACGATGCGAACAGCCCCCATTTATCACAAGATGCTAATTAACAGAAGTGGATCAGACAAATCTGCTTTGATAATTAACACGTTGCCCTCTACAAGCCTGATAAGGAAAAAGGAACATATTTGATAAACTGGGAGGTAAGTAAGAAATGGTGTAAGACAAGGATTGTAGTGGAATTTAGTATCAGCCCGATTATGTTGATCTAATGAGATAAGACGTTATCTCCCGACATTAAGATCAAACCGCATTAAATCTTTTATCAGGGGTCGTCGTAGAATATCTCATTTGACTCAGTTCCTTTCTTTATCAAGTGTGTGTGTGTGCCTATGTGTGTGCGTGCGTGCATGTGTGCATGTGTATGTGTGCGTGCGTGTGTGTATGTGTGTGTGTGATGTAATTTCACACACAAGCATGCATACAGGCTTGTGCGTGGAGGGCGATGTTAAAATTCAGTGAAACGACAGAGAGGTTCAGACAGGGCCATACAAGGAGGAATCGAGGTATTACAGAGAGAGGCATGGGAGAATAGTCAATACAGGGAGGCTGAGAACAGTATAAAGAAATGAAGGGAAAGGAAGTCGAGCAAAAACAAAATGATAATAACACAGAGAAAGAGTGAAACAGAAGAATGAAACTAAAGGAGAGGAGAGGGAGAAACAGAAAAGCAGCACGCCGAATGAAAGTAAACGTGCAGGTTGAGGATTTTACAGAGGTCATGTGACACACAGGCAGAACACTGGAGGACTGCAGCTCTCTTGTGTGAAAATTCAAAACATGAATAGATTCCTCAAAGAGTTGCAGGGTGAGAGAGGAGGACAAGGAGACAGAGTGAGAGACACACACACACACACACACACAGAAAGAGAAATAGTAAAAGATGGAGAGTGTGATTTTTGGAAGGGGGGAGTTGAGCCTATATTACGTCAGTTGCATCGATTTCATTTAAAAATCGCAACGCCCTTGTTCATTTCTTATTCATTTGGTGTAGTCACGACTATGTTTTACTCGTCTGTGCAAAGAGAGAAAGAGAAGGAGAGCAGGACTGAGAGAGAGAGACAGTGGAAGATAGAGATATATAGAGAGATAGAAATAGAGAGAGAGGGAGGGGGAGGGGGGGGGTCTCACACAGTTCTCTAAACGTCTCCTTATCCAATTTACATATCTCAACCTGAGTGTTGCCCAGACACAAAGACTGTGAGAGCTTATACTCATAAAGCTTATACATCAGTAATGAAATGCATACTGTTTTCAGCAATGTCAGTGAGAATAACCAAAGATATTCTCTAAAGTTCATATAACTTACAGATACCATACAGTCCCAGAGTTTCAGCCTCTCATCATCACTCATTGTTAATTATCTATCTGTTTTACTTTGGTCTGTTAACGTCTGTCTCTTTTACTTCCGACTGTTAACCTTAACACAGAGCACCCAAAAGAGGGGTGTTACACATCTGAGTTTGTCATTGTTTGACTGGTACAACCGTGATATAAAAGATCAACGTGCAAACTCGGTAACAATGGTCTATCAAGGATAACTTCCGTGTGCATGCGTGCGTGTGCACGTGTGCGTGCGCATGCGTGCGTGCACGCATGTATATGTGTGTGTGTGTGTGTGTGTGTGTGTGTGTGTGTGTATTCATACCGCTTTTGCCCCTAACTTTCACCTCTAGACAGGAGGAAATGTCTGGGTGTCAGTTTGTTCCTAACAGGAAAATGAGAAGACTGAATGAGCCCAGCTGGAAGGAGATTATGTGACGATACACAATGCATTTTCAACACCATTTGGTGGAGGCTTCAGCAGTGAGGACAGTGAGAAAAGGCATGGGGGTTTCTCCTTTGCTGTTTCATCTGTTGTTAACACCAATGTCTGAAAACAGCATAAGGAAAC
Source organism: Chanos chanos (assembly GCF_902362185.1). Lineage (NCBI taxonomy): Eukaryota > Metazoa > Chordata > Actinopteri > Gonorynchiformes > Chanidae > Chanos > Chanos chanos. Next base: position 34,290,026 of record NC_044504.1, on the reverse strand, counting down.
CATCTTTTGACCGTCATCTATCACTTCAACGGGGCCATTTTTTACACAAAATATAGATTAAAAAGTTTTACGCATTAAAACACTCTGACATATCCATTGGCAAAAACGCTTTCATAAATGAAGTCTGTAT
>NC_044504.1:34277396-34284896 GCF_902362185.1 Chanos chanos | reverse complement strand
TGTGAAAGAGAGAGAGAGAGAGAGAGAGAGAGTGTGAACTGACATCACCTGGGTTTCCTTGCGTGCCACTGGTTCTTCTCAGTTACCTGTGAGCACAGGTATGCTCTCTCTTTGTCTTCCTCTGCACAGCGCAGACACAGAATAAAACAACACACGCTCACCGCACCAGCTTACGTCGCCTTCAGAGTTTGAAATCAGTTCTGCTTTGAATGGATGCTGTGGAAAAGGAGGAGGTGAAGAGGACAGGCATGAGGGTCTCTCTGCGGAGCGTATCAGCACGCACGTCCCTCTTTGGCTTCAGACCAAACCGAAACGTAGACGGGGGAGTACGGATAAGAGGGGGAGTAAAGGTCTAAGTCGATCTGAAGAGATTCTCTTTGAAGTGAGTGAGGGATGATGTGAAGTGCTAATGCGTGGGTAGCATGACCCAAGGTTGGTTGAGGATAAAACGTTAATTGGACATCGGCACAGGATAGCCCGGGATACTCTGATGCAACAGCACACACTCTCTGACTTGACTCTGTGGTTTTCTGATGCTCTTCAAATTGCCTTTTGGCTGAGACACATGACTGTTCAACTTGTTCTCTCTCTCTCTCTCTCTCTCTGTTCAACATATTATTTCTCTAGCTTTTCTCCTTCCCCTCATTACACTGCGTTCTTTCTCTTTCTTCCCGTCACTTCTGTTGAATAGGATGAATTTCCTGAGAAAGAGCTGTTTCTTTCTATATGGAGAGATACATAGACGGTTAAGATAAAGCCTCTGCTTAGTAGCTTGCCCATGTGGTAATCGGTTCTTTAAGATGCTTGAGCCTATAATCAAGTTTAATCTGCTTCTATGGAAAAATCTGTCTGGTGGTTGGGTAGGTTGGGGAGGGGGAGGGGGGGGGGGGTGTCTGTCTCTGTCCCTCACTCTCCTTTTCTTCCCCCTGCGGTGTCTCATGGAGTGTGGAAGGGGCCGGTCTCATCCATCAGCCCGGGTGAAAGATGGACAGTGTGCATACAGACAGCATGTGACAGGACGTATCTGCTTTATGGTTCCCTCTGTAGTCCTGTCCAGTGGGTTGTCAGGTGTCAGGCTAGCTGGGGGGGTGGGGGTCACGACGTTCGGCCCAGAGGAAGGGGGGGGGGGCTGTAATTTCAGATGATGGCTAAATGCCAGAGCAGGACTTACGAGCCAGGCCGTAGAGGGGGGGGGGGTGGGTAGGGAAGATCTGCAGCCGCAGAAAACTGGGGCTTCCAACCTCTGAGCGAATGAATGAACTTCAATTAGACACACAATGGACCGGTAATGGAGTCTTAACTACAGCCTTGTAAACATCTTTTCCTCACGCTCAGAAGTGAAGGATACGGTGACATGTGCTACCTTTCTCATGGGGACTGGGGGTGGTTGGTCTCTGATGTACACAAGGTTAGAACGCTGTTTAAATGGCAACTCATTGGCATTTGCTAAATGGATTTTTTTTTTTTAATCAGTCTGAGGTCAAAAGCTGCGACTGAGTGTGTGTGCATTTGAGTATGTGTGGTCGCCCTTGTTTCCTCTCTACTTCCAACACAAAATGACTCTTCTCAGGACATTCTTATTTGCTACTGAAATCATTCAGACCAGTCAGTAGCTTTGTTGCATTTTGTGGAGCAGATTTTCACTGCACATCTGGAGAAACGTGATGACGCAAATAGCAACAATCCTGCTAGCCTTTTGCTTTACTAAAGAGACCGGTTAATTAGGTCAGTGGTCTGTGTGTGTTTGTGCTTTCTGTGTAAACATATAATGATGTTGAGGGTATGATGGATGCTATTGAAAAACCACAGTAACTGAGGGAGGTGTGCATGTGTAATAGACACTCCATTGCTTCTGATTTTAAAATATGAAATGGCCCCTTTTCATAAGGTTTTGTCTGAAGTGAACCAAAGCCTCAGTGTCGCTCGTTCACCCAGTTCTGTAGGAACAGTTTGGCTTATTCTGGTCTGGTGTTTTTTTTTTTTTTTTTTAGGAAAAGGTTTAGTATTGAATTTTCTCAGAGTAAAACTATTCTACTGTTTCTTTTCCTACGTCTGCAATTCCACAACCACATCAGAAATACTTTACTGAGTCTCAAGCATAGATGTTTCTCTTCTCATAAACAGTTTATTCTTCAGAACTATGCGATGCAAACAAATATCCTCTGTGAGGTCGTCTATATCATTGTATTTTGACATATTTCATTTTGATATGGCCACGTAGTCCCGCTATTTTTTATTTTGTTTTATTATTATTATTATTATTATTTAATTTTATTTTTTTTTTACAAAACAACATCAATTCAGCAAAGCAGCACTGTTGTTGGCTGGAGCCGCAGTCTGAGTTCTTGAAGGCTTCCTTCGGGGAGACTTTGTCTAAAAGAGCGATCTTTTCATTCATCATGATATCACTTCAGCCGAAAGGAAGCCTTTTAAGATGGAGACCTGTGTGACTAATTTTACCAGAGGAAGACGTGTCGTGAAGGTCAGGACGTTCCTCACCTGTTCTTTTGTCTCACTCTGCCTGACTGTGTCCCTTCTGTCGCTGTACCTGAGGAAGAATCCAAGAATAAAATGCGCTGCTCACTGGTCTGGGTCTTATCTCTCCTCCTTCGGTCGTTTTAAACGCAGAGACCCAAAAATATAGCTTTAATTCAGGACCAAAAAAAAAGAAAAGAAAAAGAATTATTTTGACTCGGGAACCTCCTATGGGTTAAAATAAGAACGCAAGACCTTTTAGTCTTTTGCCATTTTCAGTCTGGAAAACACTTAAATTACAGGACCAACGGGATCACCCAGTAGTGTGTAGGTGTGGTAGGCGTCTTTATTTTAAATATTTGTTTTTAGACTTGGTGTAAAAACGGTGAATCTTGGTACTCACCGCTCTTGTTCGGCTTGTTGGTATGAGTCTGTCTTTCACTGTCTGATAAACTATACCATGTATTATAATCAGTCTCTGAAATATCTTTTTTGGTCTTGCCTGAGTCTGTTAAACACGCAGCCACTCCCAACCACGTCGTTTAAGCTTTAGCCAAGCAAATTTTAAGCAAGACAAAGAAAATCCTGTCTGTTTCGTTGTTCATTTGCCTTAGTTTGGTGTCTTGTTTTGCTGAGTCAGTTGTGGAAAGCATCAATCATTGAGCTGAATCGGGGGGGGGGGGCTGGTTGGTTTTGGGTTCTCTGTGTATGGGCTTGTTGAGTCAGTAATGAAAGATGTCCAGGTTTCGTATAATTATGAGTCTGGAACCTTGCCACTAGAACAGTGGGTGGCGGAACTTTCAGGAAGAACTCAGCTGGGCTAGCGCTAGCCAGGTGGCTCCTGGAAGAAGCTTTGATTGTCATATGGAGACAGAGGGGGTGGTATGTAGTTGTGAAAGAGAGAGGGTAAGAAAAACCGGCCTATGTGTGATAGCAGAAGGATGTGTGTGAGTGTGTGTGTGTGTGGGGGGGGGGGGGGGGGGGGGGGGGGGGGGGGGGGGGGTTCATGCACACCACCAGGTTGGCATCACCCTGTGCCCAGGTACACAGAAGTAACGCGGGCTGCCAGCCTCAGGGTCAAAGTTCAGCGGCGCGATTCCTGTGGAACAGATGGAGCAAAACACGACAGCAGGTGTGTGCGTGGGTGCAGGAGACCTGCTGTCCACCAGTGCAAGCTTTATGAATTAAAATAACAAAGTTATATTAGGACTCAAATCAGTCTGCAGTGGAGTGAATAAAGTCTTAACTGTTCCGTTTTTTTTTTTGTTTGTTTGTTTTTTACATTGATCTGAAAATTGAAACATGCACAATCTGAGTTAACGTTAAATTATTACACATTTCTTTGTCACTGAGATTATTATGAACTCTTGCTTTGAAATAGTGTGGAGGAGAGACATTTTTGGCAATGAAAAGAGAAAAAAGAGGGCATAAGGTATAAACAGAACGTTTCTCTTACTCATCACTACTGGAATAGCAGCTGGACATGAACGGGACAATGGGCTGTTGTTTTTTTTTTTTGGGTTTTTTTTTTCTATCTGTCCATGAGCGGGGTGGATTTCCTGTAGAAAAGACAAAGTCATACCCTGTGTCAGCTCTTTTTGTGAGGAGGAAAATACACTTTTATTATTTCCAGTAGGAACTTGGCATTTCTTGGAAACTATCAGAACTGTAAGTATTACATAGACATTATATATATATCAGATATATATGTATATATCGGACTGTATTTTAAAAATGCCTGACATTTTATCTTGCAGTTGATCTTACATCCACGGATGTATGTAATGTTTTTATGGGGGGGGCGGTTCGGTGTGATGTGTTTTTATTTCTCATTATGTGTTATGCTGTGATTGTTTGTCATCCCGTCATGAGCACACTGAGGCAAATTCCTAACAGCTAAGTTGTATGGCAATAAAGTATTGAATCTTGAATCTTATATTTCAGTAGCTCTTATCTAAATATCTTAATGGTTTGCGCAAAGCTTGATAAGCATATCAAATGCACTGTGTTTTAGAATGTTTTATTGTATGCTTAATGCTTTGACCCTTTAGACTGATCTCGTAACAGTCAAAGGCATAATATCAGCTAATCCATACAAATATCACGCAGGCAAAATTGGTTTGTTCAGTTGTCCCTCAGAACATGTTAGAAACAGAGTGCAGTGCTGAGCAGTGAGGTCACTGGTTACGAATGCTGAAATCCTCTGCTCGGACATGATCCGTCACTGATGGCACGGCATGTCGAGGAAGACTCTGTGGGTGGATGGTTGGATGTTTAGGCACAGATAATGGAATAGAAAATAGAATCTCGAAGAATGTGTTTCTCAGACTTAAGCCCCAGTGCATGCACGGACACGTGTTGGGGTGTGTGTCAGGTTGTGATTGACAGGCTGAAGGATGGTGGGAAAAGACATTGAATCCTGTTCCCCACAGGGCATGTGTGCTGCTGCCTCACCTTAGGTGCCAACTCTGATGCGGGGAAAATGTTAGCACACGTACCCATTAGGCGCTTTCGCACCGAACAGTTCTAGGGTCTAATTCGATAGGAACTACCCCCTGTGGAGCTTCCCCTAGAACTACATTCGTTCTAGGGCCTTTTTTCTGTTTGCTTTCGCACCGCCAGTAGGAACGCTGAAGTGACGTCAGCCGGCCGACGGTATAGCAGCTAAGAGCTGTTGTTTATGACTAACCAGGATAGCTGCACATTTTGAAGTACAAATTTAATGACTTTTAAGACCTTTTAAATACCTCAAAAGGAAAAAAGAACCATTACTGCGACAAAAGAAATCGACAAACTAGACTACAGTATACGCAATGAGTTTTATTGAATTTGAATGACAGAAATATTGATTGCACATTAGATAACCTATAACTGCCTTCTCATTAACGAAAATAAAACTGTATGGCGATAGACCCAGTCCAATGGAGAAAATCATTTCCCAATGCATTTATGCATTTACCACCGCAGTAGCAGTGAATGACTTGATGGGCATAGTACTTTTCGGGTGCTAGCATAACGCTTGTGCCTGACCCTTGCTCGCGGCATCGTGTTTTTTTTTTCCCCCCTTTTTCCCCGCCGCAGCCCTAAAATCGTAAGCTGGATAAACACATTCTTATTTTAGGTTAAAATGCGGATCACAGCCACACAAGCGGACACACAAGCACCTACCGAAGCGGAGTGTATGCTACCTCTTCAATGTACAAATATACATTGGACGTTGCAAAATGGTCATTGTTGGGGGATATAAAATACCGGTAAAATAAAACATAAAAACTATGTGCCCCCTCCTACAATTCCAGACATTCTGAGACATGAATATCAAAAGCTAAATGAAATACGTTCTAAGACTTTATATTTTGCACGGATCTTTAAAAATGGCGGTTGCAATCATCGCGTACCTGCGTCTGGACCAATGACTGTACACCTACGTCACAAGGTTCCTATTGCGCTGCGAAAGTACCTGCCCTGGAGTAGGGGCTAAAAAAGCCCCTCAAAACGGCGTTCTTAGAACTAAAATCGTTCTAAGTTCCTGCAGTGCGAACACGCCAAAAAGGGGGTACCTTCTCCAACAGTTCTAAGAACTATGAAAAGTTCCTCCGGTGCGAAAGCGCCTATTCAACTGAGTGAGATCTCACACAGTTCTCCATATCTGACCAGGACCAGGCTTTCTCTGTTAGGTCTGAGAACTTCAATAAGACTTTTCTAATGAAATAATGATCAAATGAATAGTCATTTGAATGGTTAAATGATTATAAAATGTAAGTAATGTGAGATTTGTTCTGTTATATCGCACGCATCAATGCAAACCTGTTAGACATGATGAGAGTTGTTTGAGGTTTTAGAGAAATGATGGGTTGAGGGATTGCTGATGAGTTTTAGCCGTTAGCTCTTTATTCATCAGCAGGAGCTGCCTGGAATTACGTGCTAAGACTAGCCTTTTCTGTTGATGTAGCTATGAGCTTTGTGTCGAGATTATTTTGCACCTAACGCAGTCATTTTTCTGTTAGTTGAACACGTGGCGTAATGTCTCGGAGAGAAAGTGAGACTGTTTGAAATGGAAAAACAGAGGGCATGTGAGGGAGTTTCGATTGAAGTTTTTTTTTTTTTTTTTTTTGACACGTTTGTTTGTTTGCTCCCGCGCGTCGTATCATCACGGCTCGATCGAGGCCTAAATCCTTTCCTCGCCTTTTACCTCTGATACCACGGTCTGCACTCAGGATTATCTACCATTTCCTCCTTTGCCTCGGTGCAAGTATAGCCAGTGTGATTCATCCCAACTGCAGTAGTGATTTCACACAGTTGTGTAGTAAAGTAGTACAGGTACACTCGAAGACAGGCGCCATTAGTACAGGGTGGGTTCTCCTTCAGAACCGGCAAATCTTTGTTTTGCCCATTTTAGTGTTTTTACACATCCAGTGAAACTTGCACATGTTTGTCGTTGTATTTCTGCACCTTAATCTAAAATATACTGCGCGTGAGGAGAGAGCGAGCGAGAGAGAGAGACGTTGGTTGAGTCATGCTTACAGATGCTAACTGTCACTCAGGGGGACAGAGGGGAAAACAAAGAGTCTGGGCATGTAGGTCTGGCATTTTCTTTTAGCTCAGAAGATAAAAAAAAAAAAAAGGAGTTAAACATCATGTCTCAAATGCCAAAACACAGGCTTTGCAAGGTCAGCGGGGTATTTTAGATCAATAGGATCCCTGAGCAGAGATGGAAAAAGATTCGAAGGCTTCAAACAGACTTACCCTTACTTAGAAGCTGCGATGTGGTAGAGAGAGGATTTATGGAGAGGGTATTTAAGTGTATCACCTGTGTATGGGATGTGACCGTCTCCGTCTGACGGACACGTACAATCGAAAAGCTACGGTGGTGGCGTCGGCGGCGTCCTCCTTCGGAATATGTACGGCGATACAGCTGTTTCTAGTAATCAAAAAGATTTACATTAGCTTTTATGGTGTTAAATAATACATGTGTGTGATTCATTCCCGCATTTGGGTGTGCTTGAGTGGGGCTTATGTGATGAA